>NW_007726183.1:276264-519072 GCF_000696425.1 Galeopterus variegatus | reverse complement strand
ACACACACACACATACACACACACACACACATATATACACATGTATATATATATATATATGTGTATATATATATATATATATATTATTACAGACATTTCCATGCCCCCTAATTTCTGGTGTAAGTAAATCACACACACAAACACACACACACACACACACACACACACACACGCTTCTCCAAATATCTTGAAAAAATTTTTTCCAGAATATTTTATTCCTTCAATATTTCTGTTAACATAACTTCTGTAATAGAAAGCATGGAAATGAATTCGTAGACAACTTCTACTAATTTCTTGTATCAGTAACACATATGCACGCACACACACACACACACACATACACACACACATGCACACACAATATATATATACACACACACACATACACACACACACACACATATATACACATGTATATATATATATATATGTGTATATATATATATATATATATTATTACAGACATTTCCATGCCCCCTAATTTCTGGTGTAAGTAAATCACACACACAAACACACACACACACACACACACACACACACACGCTTCTCCAAATATCTTGAAAAAATTTTTTCCAGAATATTTTATTCCTTCAATATTTCTGTTAACATAACTTCTGTAATAGAAAGCATGGAAATGAATTCGTAGACAACTTCTACTAATTTCTTGTATCAGTAACACATATGCACGCACACACACACACACACACATACACATGCACAAGCTCTTCCAGATAGCTTGAAAACTTTCTTGTCCAGAATATTTTAGCCCTTTGATATTTTCATATAACATAATAGTTACAATAAAAAACATGTAAGTTCATCAGTAGACAACTTCTCAACCTTAGTTCAAAGTTGGGAGTCCTCCCTCCTCTGAATCAGTAAGATATAGAGAAAAGGCCAATATATTCTTACTCTTTTATTCAGTGAAAAACCTGTACACATTCATTTTGGCCCTGGTCTTCTGAGCTTTATTATTCTGTAAACTCAGCAGATAGTTGCATAGCATGGTAGCTTTAGCTATGAAAGAACTGGGTGCAGACTGAAGCATGTGGTCAAACTAATGTGAAAGGCAGCCAGTAGCATTTTAAAACACAGTGCTTGTAGCATTTTTAAAATAAAATACTGATTCTGTTTAAATATGATATCTGTTTTGATACACATGACATCAATGTTGTTGAATATTATACTTTTTGAAGAAGACCCTCCAACAAAGGCAGATTCATAATAATCTTTTGGCCTATGGCCACATAGAGGTGGAAACACTTTCTGCTTAGGGTGAGCTTGAATTTCATCTTTTCATTTAAATCCCAGTATGTAAGGTTTAACAAATAATGTCTATAAATCCAAAATTAATAGTATTCCTGACGGTAAGCCAACATAGCTTTCTTTTTCTGGAAAGTATAATATTTTAAAAATTAAATAAATGGCCCAAAATATTTGTTCCATGTATGTAAGATTTTGATAATTTAATCATCATGCAAAGCTAAACTTCTGTGTCCTTTCTTTCCCTACAAGATATGCTATTTTATTAGCACTTTGCCACTAACAGTATTTTTCAAATAAATTAATCTTCAGTAAAATTTTTAAAATATTTGAGATTTCTCAGGTAACATTTTGCATGCAAACTAGACTTTGGGACTTTGCATTAATTTACATTTAGTTAATATATTTAGAACATATACTTTAGAACTTACACTTTCATAAAAGGGAGAAAATTATATCATAAAAGACTTGTAAGGTTGACCTGCTCTACTGTTTTCTAGTGACATAGTCACCTAATTACAGTCCAGGAGAGTAAGCTTCAATTCACATATTGATGACTCACAATAGGAAAACTTATATTAAAGGCAGTTCTGCAAATGCATTTTTTATGACCAAGAAATTTTACCTTATTGAAGTGAGATATAGAGTAGCCTGCATTGCTTATGAGGAAATCATTCTTAAGGGAGAGTGTTCACCCTCTTTCTTAAAAAGACCAGTAATCCAATAGGTTATGTATACATGTTAAAAATGTTATATATATTAAATTCACTGAGTTTATTTTATGATCAGTTAAATAATTTATATCTTAGTTTATTTCAGGTAAAATAATGTGAATAATAAATTAATGGAAACTAAAAATGACTTTAATAGATCTAATGCCACAGAATCTAGAATACTACATATTTGGTATTTGTACATCCTTATCCAGATGGTAAAGTACATATTTTTACATATGATAAGGTATTGTTTAGACATGGCCATTCTCTAATATTGTTTTACTTATCCGGATTTGGGAATGTTAGAATTCTTATTTAAATCTCATCACTGTGTGATATGTTTGAACATAAACTTATCATAAGCTACTTTAAAATTTTTACCTATATCTTTACTTAAAAATGGGATTTTTTCTCTTACATTTCTTCCGGAAACATTGTCAAAATATTTATTAAAAAGAAAAAGCATAGTAATAAAATTATGAAAAAAAAATTTGAGCCAAAATTTGCTTTGAATTGCAGAGATTATTTTAAGCATTTTATAATGTGTGAACAAGAAAAACAACAAAAAGTGGGATAGAAGTAAGAGATACTAGTAGAAATATTTCATCATTATATTCATTACCATAAATCAAAGGCACTGTAAGATTTGCCTTTATGTTTGGAAGACCAAGCTTTTTATTGACTGTCTTTCATAATTAATAGCATTTACTCTTTAAATCAAATTAGTCCACTTTTCCTATTAAAGCCCTGCTGTAGGATCATTTTTTAAAGCACAAAATGACCTTGACAAAAATGAATGATCAATAATATGTTGATTAGGAGTCTATTTGCTCTAATAGCAAATGTTTCCTTGTCATTAGTTCCTGTTGCAACACTCTCAGAGGTCGTAGTTCATTACTATCTCCTGGCAGTGGTATTTTCTACATACAGAAAAAGTTGACTCTACTGAACAAAACACTGATGGATTGACTTAGTCATATATATGGATTTTCTTAATACTTCTTTAATCAGCTCATTTTTGGATTCAAGATTGTGTTACAGGATATCCATCAATTGGGCAGGAAGAAGAGAACAATGTGCTGTTGAACCTAGCATCCTCAGAATTTCTTGAGTTAGACCTAATCAATGAGGGGTATGGGAGCCATGCAGAAAAAGAGAAGCTTAATGTGATTGAGGTTTCAGAAAATAAAAATATGAGCACCGATGGGGAAATGGATAGCAAGAAGAAAGTGCAGATTTAATCGCAAGTTTTGTGGGCATTCATGTTTGACCTGCTGAAAAATAAAGCTAGAAAATGTTATACATAAGTCACTAGAACCCTTATTAAATTCAAGAAAAACCTCTATGAAATATGGTCATTTTTATTACAAAGGGATCTCCTTCCCACTATAGTTTCTGAGAAAAGGAATGCAAATATTTAAGCAAAAACACATCTAATAAACAGAAACCATTAGTGATATATTCTTTATTAATAATATATGTGGATGAGCTGTTCTAAAATAAACCTAGTCAAAGAAAAAAAGTTTGCTTTGGGTAGGCAAGAGGAATAAAGGACAAATGAGATGCAATTAAGCAGAGAACAATTTAGTATAACTATAATAGCAAAGTCTTTAATGATGCTTTGGTACAGATGAATTTGATTTAGAAATATCTCCCAAGTTAAGTTGTGGAAACCCATCTCTTCAGTCACTTAAATTTGGACAGGCCAAAGTTAATCTGCTGAATGAGAAAATTAGAACCTTGGAAAGGAACTAAATGACCTAATTGATCTTCTTTTCTATCAACGATTTCTAGATACACTATGAATTAAACTAAAAAAGGATTTTTTTTTATATTTAAGATACAAAGAAATGGACTGAACTTCTAAGTGCTTACTTTCTTTATTCCCCATACAGCTGTGTCTACAGACTCCTCTCTGTTTTGACCTGGGTCATGAGACATATTATTAGTTACACGGCTCTGAGGTCGTGTACACAATCTTCACATTTTATAATTTAGTTCACAGAAATGCTTACAGTTTTCTACAACCAAATACTAGACACAGATTTTCCTGATTTCAAATCAAAGGAAGTCATTAGACACTTTAAAAACAATCTCCTTGGCTGTTCCATAAACAAGGGAACAAGGATGAACCAAGAAGACAGTTAAGTACATGGTGAGAGAAATGCAGAGAAGATAAAGGCCCAAAGATGTTGTGACAGATAAATTAGCCATATAAATATTTTATGATCCTTAGAGAGCAGTGTGATACACTGGAAGAGGGGTTGGTAAACTTTTTCTGTGAAGGCTAAAAGTAAATACTTAGGCCAAAATGCAAAATTAGGGATATTGTATAGATTGTTACATAACAAGAAAGAAAACTAATTTTCATGCTATGTGTATTAATAACATTAAAAATTTAATATTAACTGAATGAATTTTTTTATAATATGGCTTACTTATGAGAAGGATGGATTTCTATTTTGGGAAAATAATATTTTGCTTAACTGGGTTTCTAAGTTAATGTTACCTGTCATCAAATTAATTGCATACATACAAGATGTACAAACACAAGCCTGTTTTGGCTCTCAGACCATAATTAGCTGAGCTCTTCCCCAAAATACTTTTGACCCAGGGTAGAGTTAATCATATACAATTTTTATCTCCTATGTGGGAGAATGTTAGAGAGATTCTTACCCCAAAGTTATCTTGGGGTATGAAATAAAGGTCTTCTAATCAGTTGGCTATGACCAATCAAATATCTTTGAATTCTTATTTTATTGGTTGTAATTGTGTGTTAAAGCCATTTTTTGCCAATGGGATTTGGAATTTCCTATAGGATTTCAGCAAAATAATTTATTATCAACCATTCTCTACTAGCTGAGCACAGTCAACAGCACCAAATCTGCTTCACTGAGTGAATCCATTCTGTCATTGCCTCTGGATGGCCTAGTAGGACCCCAGGGACCCAGTGATAAATAGTCAGTTTCTATTGCAGAAATGATAGTGTTAACTTATAGTCATAAATATTAATTTACTTATTAATTCATTTACATTTTCTTTCAACAATCCTATGTTAAATACATAGTATGTTCCATTCACTGATAATTATTATGGGAATACAGAAATATTTTGTGAATATGTTTTTTAGACAGGTGATTACATCATGATATCAACTCAGTAAAAAAGTAAACAACTAGATTCTTACTATCTTTTTGTGTTAGGGCCATTATTTAGTGACAACTCCCAGATAAAAGCTATAATCTTGTAATCATAAGAGATTTTGACTGGCAAATTCAACCCTATTGATATAATAGTGCTTCTCTACACACTTTGGTGTTTTTCAAACATTGGAATAAAAGTAAAATAAAAATACAGAGGAAATTTACATACATTAAAATTTCCAAATCAGTTGGTATCAAATGAGTCTTGACAAGCAAGAAATAGTTAGGTACTCACTGATACTGTCAGGTTGTACAATCCATATACTTTTGGGAAACTCATGAATTCATACTATAAGTGTACAAGGAGTTATATTTCTTATGAATTTCAAGCAATTTAAGTAACTATTTAATAGGGATATTTAAGTATAATCAAAGCTGAAAATCAACTGAATTTTGCAAATGAATTTCACTATTTTTGTCTGATTCTCATTTTATATGATTAGTATAGTCTCTCGACATTGTATCTTTCCAACCCAATGTTAGAATGAGAACATAGTTAGCATTATTCATTCATTTTATCTTTAAGCCTCTGTACATTATTAGAGAATTAAAGGCATGAATTTCAAGTGTCATATTTGAAAGACAGACAAGAACTTTTTCATTATCTATTAAGTTACCTTCTTTTGTCCTCACTGGAACCACCTCAGCTCTCAAGTAGGATGGAGAATATGAAAGGAGGAGAGACAGAAAGTTGCCTTGGTTTATAAGAACCAAGAACCAACACAGATTCTCACCACAGGATTATTCAAAATACAGAAATAAACAAAACAGATGAAATTATACATTTCCATACAAAATTATTTAATTGAATTCTTCAAAGTGAATTTAAGGTGGTATTAATAAAAAATAAGTTTATTATTTTAATCAGAAAAATGCCTCTAAGTAGGAGGTAGAGATAATAAATGTGTCAGACTGAATACACACTGGTTTCATGTTATTTTTCTTGAATTTAATTTTCCCTGTTAACAGATTTCCAAATAATTAAATATTCTCTCTAAAACAAACTTTTCAGAAATTGAAGACGAGTCTTTGAAGAAGGAAGCAGCAAAAATCTCTCCATGTAATATGTCAGTTTCCCTACTCTAACTCAATACTAGTCACTAATATAACTTTCTTTCCAAAATGAGGGTATTTTGCATACATATCCCATCTTCTAAAGTCTGTTGTGGCTATTTAATTTAAATAATTACATTGCCCCTTATCAATTCTGTTTTATAATTTTACTTAAATAAAATTATGAAAAAGATCTTTAAATGAAATATAGATCAAGGCATAATAGAGACACCTGTGACCCTTGGACGCATACATAATATTGCTTCTCTTTTGTTGTTTTGTTGAAAAAATGTCTTGCACACTATAAATATCTACATTTGGAAGTTTCAAATGATCATAATTCATCCTTTTCTTTGTGGCCTTTATCAAAAAATCAACAAAATGACATAAGGATTAAGGGTACAAAATAGGTCAAAATAAATTATTTCTACATTATCACTTCCTTATATTAAGCCAGGAAACATGGATGGCAGTTAAAGCAGAATTTCAGTTTATCAAGTTGAAAAGCCAAGTGGAAATTAATTCCTTCAAGAAATGATCTTTTCTCCACAATCCTCTTATTCTAAAATCTTCAAAAAGTTTATTGCCAAGCTATTACTGCAAATTATTAAAATGAAATAATGAATAAGAGTGAGTGATTTTTCATTTGCTGACATTTTGAGAAGGAGGCATTTTGTTTTTCAACATCAGAAAAGGGAAGTTCTGAGCTTTTACTGTTCAGAATTATAAGAGAATTTAAATAAAAATATTTGGGAAGGTTTAGTAGGAACAACGAGAGCTTCTGCAGCACACAGCCATATGTATGCATTATAGTTTACTGAGAAATGGGTAAGTAGCATTCACTGTCTTGAGACAGCAGTATTATATGCCTCTCATACCCAAATTAACTGTCTCATCCCCCACTTAGGGTTTTTAGGCCATTTGGCAACCAATAGAATTTAGAGCTATAATCCCCCCTCACTATGTGGGAAGTGTTTCACTGTGGAGGGGGTGATTGGGGTGCCCTCATTCTTTAACTTTAACAAGGGCTGCTGATGGATGTAGTCCATTTAAATGTACAACAGAGAACTGAACTAGATAACGAACTTATTATTCCTCTCGGAGGATTACAGGTTAGTCCCAAAGGAGCGCAGTAAGCCAGAGCAAATCCATATCTACTGGCTAAACAATAGCCAGAAGGCTGACTAGAAATATTGATTTACTCTCTAGGCTATTTAGGCCTTAATGGTGGAGAAAAGCTGAAGTGCTGTTTACTTTTCTGCCAGAATCGACCAAACAGCCAGTCCATTTTTTACAGGTTTTTGATTGATTTCGTTTAGAGGAATTAGAGGTGATTTATTTTTAAGCTGAAAGCAACTCGTAAATATCTTCAACGGCACAGGTTCCCTGAGAGGAAATGTTAAGTGGAAATACTTATTGAGAAAGACTTCGTTGCAAATCAATGGAAACAGGTACCACGCCTCACTGTGAGCCATCAGGTGTCAGACCCCTTTCCAGAGTGCTGTCAGGACTATAATCTCATCCCCTCAGCTACTCTCCTTTTGAAAGCTCTCAAGTTCACCAAGCTTGAATAAATTTAGTCGCCTGACTGAATTTCAGCCAGATGCACCCTGCTGACTTTCAAAGGGTCCTAGATGGGACAACATAATGGTGTGCAAGGCTCGTATGGAGCATTTTCGATGTTTGATGGGTGAAAACAGTAATTTACCACACAAGTGGCAATTTTCCGTGATTTCTCAATCCCACACACAGAAAATGCGTAACTCCAACAAAAGAATGAAGCAGACACACAAAAGAGGGCTCCTCCAAAATGCTGCCATATTAGTCTAACTTTTCAAAATACATCACCTCTTAAATCAGTGACCGTATTAAAAGATATGCCTCAACAGTAACAACCAAAAGTGGTTTTGATTTCTTGTTCAAGTTGGCAAGGGGTGAGGAGGCTTAATGAAAGGGCAGAGAGTGTTTTAAATGATCTTTCCAAGAACGCTGGCCTTTATGCTTAGGATGAGTTAACAAAGGGGTAAAGGACAGTGCTTGAAATTGCCTAACAGCTCTCTATTCCATTCCAGCAGGAGAGGGAGAAGGGAGATGGACAAGCTTCTGATTTCAGCTCTGTGCTCTTTTCTCAGTTGTCATCAGCACATCCACCGTCTTGGAAATTGCTTTGAAATGATGTGGCTTGGGAAGAGTTGTCAGTGTTCTTGTTTTCACCACATTACTGAAAGAATTTTAAAAACCATTATTATCAACAAAAATCAATTTTGAATCTTGGCAATCATCACTTTATTTATTCTTAAAATTGCAAAAGTTATACAATCATCTTTACTTCATAAAACTTTCTTTTCCTGACCATAAAAGTATAGTTGCATATTGTGGAAAATTTAGATAATACCTAAAATTTTAAATATTAAAAAGATAACCCCAAATCCCTTCAGCCTGGATTAAGCACAGTTGTCTTTTTAGTATTTTTCCTTCTTCCACCCCCTTAGGTATTTATGTATATTTGCTTAACATTTTTAAAAAAAGACGAACAATTGTATATGTGCATGGTTTTGCTTAACATGACTTTAGGAGCATTTTACCTAATTTCCTCCATCACATCCTGGTATCACAATTTCCTGGCACTAGGTGCCTGAGAAGGACACTTTAACTGACAATACCTGTAAAATGGGAATAATGGTAGAGTGCCTACCTCATAAAATTACTGAAAGAACGAAAATGTAAAGAAAATGTAATAGGAATGATGACCAATTATTTGAGTTTATAGCCCAAAAGCTGTTTTACATGAGTCTCTTCTGTATTTTGCTTTCACCGTATAATATTTAGCTCCCTGCCTGTTTTCTACATCTATTAATTGTCATTAAAATGGCACTAAGAAAAACCATAAAAAAGATAGAAGACTTCTACTAGATAGATCATTTTAAAATAATCAACATAAAATTAATCTAATTAATGTTGATAATATGTTTCTCTTTTCTTTTCCTCCCCTCTTTCCTCCTTTCCCCCCCTCAAAATATTTGATCATTTAGAAGAGGCCAAGCCTCCTGGGAGAGAAGCTGTACAAGTATATGCTGATAAACTTAAAAGACGGTGTTTTCTGGAGTTCACCAGAGGGACAGTTAGCTACAGCTTTGATGTAATTACTGTAGACCGAGGGCAGCAGTAATTTATGGGCTAACAATTTTTACTTTCTTTCTCACTTATCTCTTGCTTTCCACCAAAATCTGTGCATCTATTTCAGCAGCTGGTACATGGTTATGTCATGATTCTTGTGGCAAAAATTACCTTATCACCACAGGTCTTTCTTGATAAATGAGATTCCTTAATTACAAGGGAATTAAACTTGATACTGGAGTCACATGCCAGGGTAAAAGGCCACAATCAGCCTAGATTCCCTGAATGTGAAGGTGTGAGACAACTCATTTTTCCTTTTATCCTGGAAATTTAAATGGAGACTTGTTAAGAAATAGTATGAAGTTCAAAGACATTTTTTTTTAAAAAAAATCATATCTGAAAGTGAAATACATCAGCAACGAAAACAACAGCTGTTACCATGAGCTGAACTGGATATGAAAACGCAATCTTAAAACAATGATTATAAATGCAATATTGCATCATTACATTAGAAGCTTCCAGGCCTAAAGCACTAGTTCAGAGTAGAATTTCCCACACCATGTGGAACTGTATTTTTTAAATATATTAAAAATCTATGTCTTCAAATAGGTCCTTCACTCTTGGAAATTCACAATCAATATAACATTTTAAAGCCTCTGATAGTTTATACCTTAGTTTTCACTTCACTGAAGTTTAGCATTTTCTTCAACTTGAGTGAAGAAAAGCTTCAGTAATATTAGTAGTACCTGTGGCTTTGTCCCCAATAAAATTACAGATGTTTTCATATTACATTACAGTTGTAGATGTTTTGAAATAACATTTATACTAATTACTATTTAAAAATGATGGTAGTTTTTAGACCTACTACTAGGTATTATTATTTAATGTGTTATTGAAGATATATTAATAGATCAGAAATTGATTTTTATATTTTGATAATTGTACTTCAATACAATTTATTTTCCTTCACACTACACTTTTTGTTTTATGTATTAATAACGTTATTCTGAGTAGGGTATGTGACTGCCAAAGGGGTCCATCACACATAAAGAGTTAAAAAGCTTTGATATTAATAAACTTAGTAAACTCTTCCTAACATAGTTACATCCAAACTCATTTACTTAGGAATGATTTTATTTTTCACTCTCATGACCATGTTTGAATGTCATCTATGGAACACCATTTAGAAAATTCCACCATGATCTTTTCTCCACTGACCTGGTACATCTTCCATAGCATTCTGTCTATAACCACTGCCTCAGCTGTTCAACATCTTCACAGTTCAGAGGTTTCTTGACCTCCAGTCTCCTCAGTACCATTCATACTGTGGAGGTACACAGTGAACTCCTGTATTAGTCTGCTTTGTGTTACTATAACAGAATACCTGAGACTGGATAATTTATAAAGAGCAGAGGTTTATTTGGCTTACAATTCTGGGATAGCTGTATCTGGCCCAGGCCTCAGGCTGCTTCTACTCATGGCAGAAAGTGGCAGCAGCCAGTGGATACACATGGTGAGAGGAAGCATACTGTGGAGGTACACAGTGAACTCCTGTATTAGTCTGCTTTGTGTTACTATAACAGAATACCTGAGACTGGATAATTTATAAAGAGCAGAGGTTTATTTGGCTTACAATTCTGGGATAGCTGTATCTGGCCCAGGCCTCAGGCTGCTTCTACTCATGGCAGAAAGTGGCAGCAGCCAGTGGATACACATGGTGAGAGGAAGCAAGAGAGAGAGAGAGAGGGAAGGTGCCAGGGTCTTTTAAACAACCAGCTCTCACAGGAACTAATAGAGTGAGAACTCACTCAGGCCCCAAACAACTCCCAACACTGCCACATTGGGGATCAGATTTTCACATGAGTTTTGGAGGGGACAACACATCCAAATTCTATCATTCCACCCCTGGACCCCCAAACTCATGTCACTCTCATATACAAAATACAATCTTTCCATCCCAATAGTCCCAGAAGTCTTAGCTTACTCCAGCACCAACTTAAAAGTCTGAAGTCTCATCTGAGAGCAAAAGAAAAAGTCCTTCCAGCTGTGAACCTGTAAAAATTAAAAACTACTTCCTAGATACAATGGTGGGACAGACATTGGGTACACATTCCTATTCCAAAAGGGAGGAATAGACCAGAAGAAAGGAGGAACAGGCCCCAAACAAGTCCAAAACCCAGCAGGGCAGACAATAAATCTTAAAGCTCTAAAATAACCTTCTTTGACTCCTGCATCATGGGCACAAAGGGGCATCTGGGCCCCCAAAGCATCAGGCAACCTCACTCCCACAGCTCTGCCAGTGTGGCCCATTGAGCTGCGCTGGTGCCTATGGCTTTTTCAGGCCTTCATTGCATGTTGCCAGTGGCCCTACAGTTCTGGGGTCTTGACAGCTACCTTGGCTCTACTAGATATTGCCCTGGTGGGGGCTGTCTGTGGGGGCTATGACCCTACTTTTCTGGGTGGCACTGCTCTAGTAGATGGCCTCTGCAGTGGCTCTGCCCCTGAGGCAGGTCTCTGCCTGGGCCCCCAGGCTTTTCCATATATCTTCTGAAGTCTGGGTGGAGGCTGCCACACCTCCATTGCTCTCATATTCTGCCGGCCTACAGAATTAACACCAGGTGGATGCTGCCAAGGCTTCTGGCTTGTACTCTCCAGAACTGCTACATGAACCACACCTGGAACTGCTTGAGGCAGGGCTGCTCTAGCCAGAGCAGCTGGGATACAGGGAGCAGGTTCCCAAGGGCAGTGGTGCCCCAGGTCTGTCCTCTGGAACAACTCAGGCCTCTTCGGCCTCAGGGTCTGTGATGGGAGGAGTGCCAGACTTCTGAAATGCCAACTGGGTCTTTCTTCAATTGTCTTGGCTATTAGCATCTGGCTGCCTCACTGCCAAGCTAATGTCTTTAGTTACCAGTTTATCTGCTTCACCCTTACATTTTTCTTCTGCTCTCCACTTCTTTACCACATGGCCAGGCTGCAAATTTTTCATATCTTTACACTCTGCTTCCCTTTTAAATTCTGGCTTTACATCATACCTTTTCTGCCATAACTCAGTGTAGGTTGTTACAAGTAGCCATGCAGCTTCCTTAATGCTTTACTACTTGGAAATTTCTTCTGCCAAACATTCTGGTTCATACTCTTAAGTTCCACCTTCCACAAAGTCCAAGGGCATGGACACAATGCAGCCAATTTCCTTGCAATGGTGAAGCAAGGGTGATCTTTTGTCCAATTCCATGTAAGTTGCTCATTTCCATCTGAGACCTCATCATTTGCATGGCCTATACTGTCCACATTTCTATCAACATTCTGGTCACAATGATTTCACCATTTAACTCTAAAACATTCCAAACATTGTCTCATCTTTTTGTCTTTTCAAAGTCCTCCAAACTCCTCCAATGTTTGCCTATTACACAGTTCCAAAGCCACTTCCACATTTTCAGATATGTGTATAGCAACACACCACTCCTCAGTACCAATTTTTTATATTAGTCTGTTTTGTGTTACTATTACAGAGTACCTGAGACTGGGTAATTTATAAAGAACAGATTTATTTGGCTTATGATTATGGGGCAGCTGCATCTGGTGTGGGCCTCAGGCTGCTTCTACTCATGGCAGAAAGTGGCAGGCAGACAGCGGGTACAAGGAGATCACATGGCGAGAGGAAGCAAGAGAGGGAGAAAGAGGGGAGGTGCCAGGGTCTTTTAAACAACCAGCTCTTGCAGGAAATAACAGAGTGAGATTAGTGCCCAGGGAGAGCATTAATCCATTCATGAGGGATCCGCTCCCATGACTCAAACAGCTCCCAACACTGCCACATTGGGGATCAGATTTCCACATGAGTTTTGACAGGGACAACACATCCAAACTCTGCCAACCCCCAAGATGATGATCTCATTAGCATCCTTCCCCCAGTTCTTCAGGCCATGGAACCCTTTTTTCTCTCAGAACAGAACCCAAGTTCTACCACTTAGCATGACACCTGCATGTGAAACACTGTCAGTCCCTGTTAAGTAATTAACAAAAAACTTTGAGCTACTAATGCAGGTAAAAATGTGTTTTCATTTACAGAAAATAAAGATGAGGGAATGAAGCAAAGCATCCACCCCTGAAAAGGAATGCCACAAAACACTTTACTTTCAAGGGAAGTTATTTTTCCTTTTCATTGTTGGTGGCCACCTGCTTAGTCCTGAGGAGTTCTCACTTATCACAGAATTTCTCAACCTTAACACTATTACATTTTGGGCCAGATAGTTCTTTCTGGTGAGTGGTAATCCTGGGCATTGTAGCATGTTTAGCGGCATCCCAGGCCTCTACCCATTAGATGCCAGCAGCGTACCCCCCCAACCCTGAATTGTGACAACTAAGAATGTCTCCAGATATGGCTAAATGTTCCCTGGCAGAGGTAAATGCCCCCACTTGGGAACCACTGGAATAAATATTCAGTTTATAAGAGGAAGGAGTTTTCCATTCTCTAAGAACAATTCAGAGTCAGGGTAAAAACTGATTAATCTGATATATAATTAAATAACTATATAAGCAATTTTTCAGATAAGCTCTGTGGGCCCTAACTTCTAAATGTGAAGGAAATTCGGTAGGTCCTGTATTTTGTTATGCCTTATGTCAGGGATCAGCAAAACTTTTCTGTGTAAATCCAGATAGATATTTTAGGCTTTTGGGCCAGAGAGTATCTAATACAACTACTCAATTCTGCAGTTATAGGATAAAAGCAGACACATGTTAGCAAATGAGAGTGGCTGTGTTTCAACAAAACTTTATTTACAAAAAATAGTCAAGATAAATGTGGCCTGCAAGCTGTATTTTGCCAATCATTTTCCTAAATATT
The DNA here is from genome assembly GCF_000696425.1 of Galeopterus variegatus. NCBI lineage: Eukaryota > Metazoa > Chordata > Mammalia > Dermoptera > Cynocephalidae > Galeopterus > Galeopterus variegatus. The sequence goes on along the minus strand of NW_007726183.1, from coordinate 504,880 downwards.
ATATATTAATTTTAGATCTAGAATAAAGAAAAATGCTTTCTAAGACAGGGAATGTTATTTAATTTCTTTAATAAACATTTAACCAACCACTAAAACATACTGATTTTCAAAATTATCATTGTCTCTTATCTAAGTTTGTTTACATAAATTAATTAAATCAGCTTGGCCTGTTCATCGCAGATTTGTTAACATTTTAGTATCATGTGCCTGAAATTAAGGTGGAAAAGTCTGAGAGCGTAGTTGCTGACTGCTAGGCAGTGCATACCTCATCTTTTAAAACTCTCACTTCATAACTGATGATGGCCAAAGACAGTCACCAAGTATAGTCAACTTTGGTTCTTATAAACAAATCGTATGCTTTATCAAAACATTAGTATGAATGCCAATTAACATGTCTTCCATAGACTGGCTATGCCAATGACACCACTTAATAGCCATGTCTTCTCTTCCTTACTATTGGCACCCTGATTTTAATTCAGAGTGATAATGCATTCAGCTAAAAGACCACACTTCCTAGGCTCATCTTCAATTGTGTGCGGTCATGTCACAAAGTTATGGCCTCTAAGACATATATGCTAAAGTGTCGTTTGGGACATCAAGGAAGGATGCTTAAGAACAGTGACTCAGTTAAGGAAGGGGCCTCCTCTCCTTGCCTTCTTCACTCTGCTGGCCTGGTACATTGTTATGAGGGCCAGAGCAACAGAAGCCGTTTTGGACCATGAGGATGGAAACCCACATTAAAGATGGCAGAGCAGAAAGATAGGAATCTGGGCTCCTGATAACACTGGGAAGCCAAACTATAGGATTACATACATTCTGACTTCTTCTAAGTGAAAGATGAATAAACTCCTGTCTTCTTTAAGCTAATATGCTTTTGGATTTTATGCTATATGATGCAAAATATTATCATAATTGATTGAATTACTTCATAAGTTTGAAACTGATATTAAACCCCTTTTGATGACTATGAAACCTTGACCTCCTTAGGTATTGCTTCAGGAATGTGTGTACTTCAGACTAACAACAAGACATAATTGCTCCCCCAAAGGGGGTTAAAGAAACAAGAAATGATATTTAGGGACCCTGTGATCTCCTCAGATGTTCTTCCCTGAGAAAGAAACAAGGCAGTATAAACAGGAACTGCTATTTAACAAAAAAAACAATATATTTCTGTTAAATCTTGCTTTTACACAGTCTTCCTCTGCAGTCTACTCCAAAAGAGAAAGAAGTTCTTTCTCAGAACTATCAAAATATTACCAAATTTGCAATTAGAACACAGGGATGAGATTATTCAATTTTTTGCATGGCCAGCACATTTTTATCATATTTTCATTCCATTTTCTATTTATGAAAGGATCCCTGCTTGTCTCTTGCTCACCTTCCATTCCACTGTCACTGCCCCCTGGGCCCTGCTGCTGAGGCACAGTGCAGCCTGGAGGGAGCCTCTACCACCAGCCATTCAAAGACTTGAAGACGTGATCCCTGACAAGTCTTTATTTTTACCCCCCAGGAACCTTTTGTTATCTAAGCTTATGGTGCTTAACATCATAAATACTCTCTCATAAAAGACATATATTGGGTTCTCCATATACTTAATTTCCTAACAGTTGCTATTCTGGCCCTTAATTTAGGAAGTCAGCCTAACAGGTTATGCCTATCAGAAGGGATGTATATAAATTTCCCCTGTAACTAAGATCAAGACTTTCCCTCTATATGGCAAACTATAGTTTTCCAAACTTTGGTATGTATGTGTATGTGTGTGCATGTGTACATGCATGCTCATATGCCAGTACTAAAAAGATCCCTGGAAATGGATAATGAGATTTGCAAAAAGATGTATATCTGAGTACAGAGGCATCTTCTTCTCTACGAGTTGAATGTACCTTCTTGAATAACCTTTTGGTGGACAAAAGTCCTACCTGTTGTGTATCTTTGCAGCAGGATGCTACTGACTATGGGTAAGAAAGTCACAGCTGGCAAATTCCCACTCCTCTCTTTTATGTGTGCTCTTTTCCCCTGTGTCCACGTGCAGCCCCATAGTCCTCCTTAGCAGAACCATCCAGGCAGCTGCTACCAGCCTATTGGAGGTGAAATCTGAGATGAAAATACTTTGCAGTCCTGAGACTAAATTGTTTTTTATAAACAAAATGGAGAAGAATGATGGCTGAATTTGAACCCACATGTAATGCATATTTCAGTAACTACAAAGAAGTCGCACCAACAAAACGAAATGATTGCTTATTACAATAAATTTGCAGAATCGAACTAGAGCTCTGAATTGCTGAGTTTGGGCACTATTCCACTTTAAGCAAAGATGGAAATTAAAACTGCAGCAAACACCATCACCAGACACCATTCCTCTGAGATCAATGTAATTTAGGAAAAGTTTAGTGATGAGGTCATGGCAAAAGAGGAGGAAATTGGGGAGGACACCCAGTTCCTGAATATCAAGGACAGAAGCATTCATGTGAATTCTGTGTGATTAAAGAAAGGATCTCCTAGAAAGATCATTCTTTCTACTCCTGTAATTCCATTTTCTCATTTCTAAAATGTATATACAAATTGTCCCTACCTCAAAGGGTTGTTATATGAATTAAATAAAAGAATACATACCAAGTTTTTTGCATGATATCTAAAGCATAAAAGGCACTCATAAGTGTCAGTTACTCAGATTATTATTTTCAGGGCTGCACCTGAGATTTTCAGGACCAGGAGCAAAAGAACAAATGAAGGCCCACATAACACATACCTAAATATTTAATAGTTTTAAATCAATCTAACCAACTTGCTTATTGGCATAAAATAAAATAGGCTCTGTTTGATTACTTTGGCACAACATAGAAAACCAGGTTTCACCACTTTGGAGTTGCATATCCAGACACGGCAGCGCAGAGAGAATGAGCCCCTGAGCTCTCAGCCCATGGCCTCCTCTCTTCCTTTCCAACCCCAGCTCCATCATGCACTGTGAGGAGCTTTCATCTCAACTGTAAGGTGCCCCAGTCTGCAAATATCTCCCATAAATAGCAGTCCCTGGGCCAACCCTTGGGACTCAGGGGTACACAACAACACGTTCTGTCATCCATGAAAAAGACTGTCCAGGCTCTAGAAGTGAGCTTAGGTCTATCTGGGCAGAGGAGTAGAGGTTTCTAGTTACCTGCAGCATAGTCTGGGTGGCAGAAGGCCCAGGTACTTTTGTCCCTGCATACTCTTTATTCTGGGCATGAGGAAGAGAGAAGTCATGCTAGCAGATGTCTGAGCAAGGTCCCCTAATATCCAAACTCAGTGCACAAACCTCTCTTGCTCAGGTATCAGGGTCATTTGCAATTTACCCAAAATGGATAGGCTTGTAATGCTTCAGTGCAATAAAAATTAAAGGTCAATTAGTGTATTATTTTCAATGCTCATTATTTAACAAGAGCGTGTAAATTAAAAGGAGGGCTGAACACTTTAAGCTATATTTTGATTGATAATTTTTTGACAGTTATCATCATGTCTATATTAATCAGTGCTATAACCAATTACTGCAAATGTAACAATTTAAAACAACACAAGTTTATTAGAATTTCTGTAGGTCAAAAGTCTGGGTGGGCTTGACTGGTTTCTGTGCTCTGTGTTTCACAAGGTAAAAATCAAGGTGTCAACCAGCTTGAAAATCAAGGTGTCAGTCCTTTTCAGAAGGCTCTGGGAAGAATATATCTCCAGGTTCCTCTAGGTGATGGCAGAATCTAGTTCCTTACAGTTGGAGAAATAAGGTCACTGTTTCCTTTCTGGCTGTCAGCTGGATGCTGTCCTCATCTCCTAGATGCCTCTGTCCAGTCCTTGCATTCAGGCTCTTACATCTCAGAGCCAGCACTGCCAAGGCAAGTTCTTCTCACATTTAGAATTTCTCTCACTTCCCTTTCTGCTCCATCCAGAGAAAGTTATCTACTTTGAAGCTGTTGTCTGATTAAATAATCTCCCTGAAGTTCTTAACCTTAATTACATCTGTAAATTCCTTTTGCTGTGCAACATATTCACAGGTTTCAGGGACTGGGTTTTGGTGGCCATTCTGCCTAACACAATGTCTATGAAATTAAAATACAGTCCATATGCTTTGATTGTTCAGGAAATAAGAAAGCAACAATTTGAAGAAAAAAAATAAAGAAATATATAGTACTAAAGTGTAGTGCTTTGTACCCGATGGACTCTCAGAAAAATGTATTTAATCAATGTATGATAAAAGCAATAAATATTTCCTATTTTTAAATTTCAGTTTTCTAATAATCACAAAGTAAAGTATTTCAAATTAACAAGATTAACTATATCTGTGCTGTGATCATGATCAGTAACCGTAAAATTATACAGTTGGACGATGTGTAGAGCTAATAAATATTCTACTTGAACACTTAAGTAGAGACAAAATGAAAACAATATGAGTAACATTTAATTTCTAGTCTAATGGCAACTCCTGCCAAAACAATCACTCTCGTGTCGTTTACAGAATTTACATTGAGAAAAAAATTAATTTTCTTTGGAATAACTACTGATTACCTGGCTTTTCATTCACTTTCCTTCACCTAACTTCCAAATTATTCTGTTCCCTTTTCAATTAAGCACAATTAAAAGCATACTGCTATTACTTTTGAGATAAACAAGGAATTTTTTAATTTAAATAGTGTTTAAAATTCTTTAAGGGCAAGGCAATGATAACTTCTTTAATCATTGAAGGTAAATTTCTGCCACACTTGGATATAGCAAGAATGTAACACGTATCAGATCACTTCAATGAAGTCTTCAATGAAGACATATGTAGAACTGCCCAGAGCTTGGAAGTATACAGTTTCTACCAGCATTTCAGCTGGGCTTTACAATTACCAAAACAAATGCCTGCCAAAAGCCTCACAATGAATTTAGAAGAGGAATTATTGTATCAAAAGCAATTGCTTACAGCCAGCTGAAGTCAACAACTAGCGGTTTACTTGACATCACGCAGAATGTTCCTCGCTCTTTTCTCATTCCCTGAATCACCAAATTTCTTAAGAACAGGCAAAAAACAGAAAGTAGAAAAGAAAAAAATAAAAACTCACAACACTCCATAATTTCTTTGAGTCACCCAATGATGGATTCATCATAGAATTTCTAGTAGCAGTGGTGCGTGAACTGGAAAGTTGCTTCAACAAAAATTATTTTGTACATGGTTAAGGACTTCCAGATGATGAAAAGAAATGGGAGCTCTTATTTAAAGAGGGTTTCAAAACAAACACTTGCTGAATTCAGCATAATGAGACAAGAAAATGAAGCCAGAGAAATGAATTCCATTTACAAATTACAAATTTAGAAAATGAAGAATTCTAGTGTAATGGGAAAAAGTCTTAAAAATGTGTATGTGGCATAATTGTTTACAGTACTCCAAAAAAAGGATGTTGGTAAAAACTAAAAAAAAAAAAAAATTTTTTTTTCCTCAGATGACATTTTCCCCAATCTCACTATTTACTTTGTTTTTAATCAAAATTTCTTTCTATCCTTTCAAATCAGTTTTGCTAACAACCACTTTCCTACTTCACCAAAACGTGTAAATATTTATAATGGACAAGAGCAAAGATATAGATTGTTTTTTCCCTTTTTAATTCTATTTGCATAATCATCTAGCAAAGTGGAAACCTGAAGAAAATAAGTAGAGAAATACTTTCAAATATACCAGTTATTTAAAATAAGGAATCTTTTTGCACTTTTGAGTTTTTAAGTTTTTAGCACATATTCTACTTTATACCTCCTCCTCAGTCTATGAGTGTTTTACATAGAAAAACACACTGGTTGATACATTTGATGTTTGTCTGTAATAAAAATAGTCAATGTATCCAGGAAAGGTATTAGGCAACTTTCCTTTCTCTACAAATTCTAATTTTATCATTCTCTAGGATGTAAGTGACTATTTGAATCACTATGGGCCCCCTGTACAATTCACTAATTTTTAAAATAAAATTTTTATTTTTGAATAATTTTAGATTTACAGAAAGTTAATAAAGATGATATAGAGAATTTCTGCATCCATTAACCCATTTTTGCCCAAAATTAGCATCTTATGTTACCAAGCTTAGAAATGAATATTCAAAAACAAGAAATTAACATTACTACATTGTTTATTATGTTTATATGGATAAATGGATTAGAATGTCTTCTTTTCATACCCTGGAAATGACTGGATCTCCAAATTTGACCATGAAGAGGTTGAATTCAAAATTACTAGAGAAGAAGAGGGACCCCATGAGCCTAGAATCAAATTCATTTATCTTCCACCATGTTCTGCTTTCAGTAGAAGCCTTTTACCTGTGTGGTCACATAATTTAACAATTTTGGCTGGGTAACCCATAAAGTAAAAACAAAACTTCTCCAGAATGCCTGACTGAGTAATTCAGGTGTTTCAACTGTACTCTAGAATCACAGGGAAATCTTAGTAGGCTGGGAGATCCAGAAAATTCCCATCCTAGAAAATTCCTTTGTGGGTTGGAAAGAGAAGTTTTCAGACATTGTCAAACGAGCACTCTGAAGAAGAAACAGTTTTATACTATCTACAAAGTCCCTTCTGAGGCACAATCCCAAGCCATGGCAGGGAAGGACTCTGAACTTGAGCAAGAAGGGTACAACCCACCCTGGTAGCTGGGAACTGGATTTGGCAAGAATCCTTGGAAAATCCCAGGGATCCAGGAGAGTTGACCCCCCCAATGAGAGGTGCATGATCAGTGATGGAGGTCACGGTGCTCATTTTTCTCACAAATAGCTTGGAGTCCTGGCTAGGTATATTGTTTTGGTTTACATTTAATATGTATCCTTTTCAGCTGCATTTGTTACCAAGTTATAAGTACATATAAGTTTGCATTAAAACCACTTAAGTCAAGTGTTTTCATACCTGTCCTGGAAAGATAAGAATGTTCACTGAGTTTTAAAATAGGAGACAAAAGCACAGCCCTCAAGAAAAGAAAGTCCATACTTTAAATCATAAAGCAAATCAAAAAAGTTTAACAAGACTACCATCAATGCAATTTTTCATTTTAAATTAAATCATGGGAATAAAACAATTTTCCTTTTTCTTTCTCTCTTAAGAGCTTAGTACATTATAATAGATATGACATTGAGTGATTGCTAAATTAATGAAACCATTGTTAGAGTTCTCTACAAGTTTAGAGGTAGATTTATAAAAGGTACATTTGGCTGGCTGGCTGCTCAGCCCCATTTTTGATCCTTTTAGTTTTGAAAAAGCTTAATCAGGAAACAATCCTGCACAATGGGTCAAAGGATAAAGTCCCTTGAGACAGAGAATGGTCTCAAATTTAGGGGTTCTCATGGTTCAGAGCACCCCATCCTATAACCGAGGTACTGTAACATTATCTTATATGGACTTATAAAATACTCCCTGCCATGATCATTGCACACTATAAATATGCCCAAATATCATATTGTACTACATAAATATATACAATTATCATGAGTCAATTAACAAAAATAAAAGAGAGAGGGGAAAAAAAGAAAGAGAGTAGAATAATGATTAAGTGATTACCAGAGACAGGGAAAAGGAGCAGGGAGAGGGGGAGGGGGAAAGGTTGGAAGACTGGTACAGAGTTACAAATTTACTGTTAGATAAGAAGATTAAGTTCTGGTGCTCTAGTGTAACAATAGCTAATAATATTGTATCATATATTTCAGGATAACCAGAAAAGATGATCTAGAATGTTAAAAACAACAACAACAACAAAACCAAAAACCAGCAGAGGCAATTGGATTTACAGATCCCAGAAACTGGCTGAAGTTACAAGGTTCACAATGTGGCCTTACACCATGGTTCTCTTGGAAGAATTTCCCCTGACTTTGGGGGACTGTAAGAGGCCCCAAACTCTCACACCATCAGCAAAATCTCTTTTCTGAGTTCAGTCATTTATATAGAAAGCTGACTTCTGTTTCAAGGAACAAGACTGTAATTTGAATGTTCTCCCTAATCTGCCTCCATGAAAATAGCTAGGTCCCCTTAATCATCCTAGAAAAGTTATTTAGCATGGAAGTGCTCATAAATAGGCTTTACACAGGTTTATTATTCAAATAAGTGAACACATGCTACTGAAGGGGCAGGGTTTTGGGGGAGACATGGTTTTATAAGGTTTTTATTATCTATTCCCTAAAATTTAAAGCACTGTAACAATGATTTCATTAATTTGCAAATCATTCAATGTCATCTCTGCTATAAAGTACTGGACTTTTAATGGGTTTAGCAGAGAGGAAAATTATTCCTATGATTTAATTTAAAATGAAAAATTGCATAGTTAGTAACTTTGTTAATTTGGGGGGGATGGGCTGGTAAAATTTTCATCTGTTGTAAGGTTATTTTTGTGATGAGAATGTACATCTGTTTCCATAATTTTTTAGACAAGAAGGAGAGAAAATGTATTTAAATATATAGCATGATAGATTTAGGTTACTTATGCAAATTAAAGAGAGTTTTGAGAGATATAAAATGTTACCATGGTGGATTGTCATAGCAGGTGACTTTGGTGCATCATGAAAAATCTTTTCAGCTTCGTCTGATTTGGGCCACAGCTGCTGTGGGTGTTCTGTGCCAGCTCAGACTCACCTCAAGCTGACAGCCTGCCACCCAAGTGCAAGCTGGGTGCCCACCTGCTTTCTGCCTCACAATCTTCCTCTCTGGACACAAACTAGGGATGAAAGAGAAAGCTGCTTCTACTCTCTTGAACCCAGGACCATCTGTATACCATTTGCACAGCCAGTATCTTTCTTTGTAGAAGACTAAAATGAAAGCATTCTTAAAACAACTTTGAGCCAGTTTTTCAACTCAAGACTCTAGGCTGCCTGGCCTAGTTCAAATGCTAAGACCCTCATGTTGAGGCTGGAAATGTATTCATTCATTCATTCATTTATGGAGAACTTATCAATTGTGGCATGTTTCATGGGCTGAGGATATAGCTTGAAAACAAAATCATTGTCCTTGAAGAACTACTACTGTTTTTAGGGATAGAGACAATCAACAAGTAAAAGTATTCCACATGTATTTCAGATGGCAGAAAGTGTTATGGGAGAAAGCAAGGTGGCGAATGCCAGGACAGGGCAGCGTTATAATTTTATATAGAACAGTCAGGAAGTCTTCACTGAGGAGAAAGTAGTGTTTATAGAGAGATCTGGAAAGTGAGGATGAAAGGCATGCTGTTATTTGGGGGAAGAAAATTCCCGGTAGAAGGAACAGCAGGAATGACGGATAAAGACAATTTTCTTCCTGGCCTGAGCAGAGCTCAGCAATGACAATTCCTGACCTTGAATTAAATCTACTCTCTTGGTCTCATTTTTGTGTTTTGCAAAATGAAGGCAGTACTAGCAGCTAATTCATTGCGAGGATTGAATATGCCCTCTATGCAAGTCAAATAGTACCTGTTCAATGCATGTTAACCCTTATTTTTATCACTCATTCAGTTTCATCTGTTCCACTCACAGAGGACACATCAGCAAAGGCTTTCAATTCAGAGAACAGTATATCTAAAAGAGGAAATTAAAACTGTTACACTGCCTGGAAGGCTCTCCAGCAGCGTTTTGGCTTTAGCTCAGCCTTCAGGTGCCTTACCCAAAGCCTCATTTTGTTGTTCTGGCATTAGTGTGTGGCATGTGCCAGGGACCAAGACTCCAAAAGTTTCTCTTTGGGGAGGAGATTGTAAAACACCTGGGTAGTCACAAAGAAAAAGTGAAGAATGAGGTGCTTTATCATAAGAAGAAATGATTTTGTTTTGGAGAGTCATTTGGGGCTAAAGATGAGTCGGAATTTTCTAGGTTAAGAGCGGGAAAGACTTCTAGGCAGAAGGAGTATCCTATGTGAAGTTTCTAAGACAACAGATGGACAATTTGTCCCCTCCTCAGGTGACACTTGGCAATGTGTGAAGACATTTTTGATTGTCCCAACAAGGTGGGAGGAGGAGTGCTACTGGCATCTAGCAGGTAGGGGCCAGGGATGCTGCTAAACATCCCCTTTAAGAGACTTTGCCCCTTAAACGTCTGTAGTCTTGAGACTGAGGAACCTGGCTCTAAGGCAAAAAAGTACTTTCACATCAGAGAAATAAAAGAAGACCTATGCGACTAGCTCTTATTATCACACAGTTGTAAAGAGGCAGGATCTAGATCATATAAAACTTCATAGGTTTAATTATTTTGTATCCTATATTCAAATGAAGTCACCGATGGATTTTAATCAGGATGTGTGTGTGGGGGGGGGTGTGGGAGACAGGTGGTTTTGATGAATCTTAATTTCTATTTGAAACAAATTATGATAATGAAGACGCAACTGAGGCACATTCCAAAGAGAGGTGCTAATGCAGAACCAATCTGAGGACTGTTCGAGCAGCCTACCACACCAGAGGGTGGAGATAGGAGAGCTTTCAAATAGATGTTTCTTGAGGGAGATATGCTTTGGGGTCTACCTCACTCCTCCCTATGGGGTCACTCTTGCTAACCTCTCCTAACCCAAAGCCAAAAGAGACAGTTTAAGGAGCTCATTTGGAGATCTGTGTCCACTGCTTTGTAGGTCATCCTGTATAATTCACGTCCGAGTGAGGCAAAGGGTAGGAAGCTACTGGTAGCAGAGCTAGAGACTGCAGTTTGGGAAGTGTGCTGGTCTCTGAGTTTGCCAGGGTGAAACATGTAGCATGTGGGCTAGATGTGTGAGTTGAGAGAGAGAGAGAGAGAGAAAGACAGAGAGAGAGAGAGAGAGAGAGAGAGAGACAGAGAGAGAAACAAGAGCTGCTTTGGGACTGTCTTCGATCCTTCAGGAAGGGCAAAGGGAACTCAGCAGAGGAAACGGGAGTCAGAATGGCAGACACACAGGGGATGTGGAAGAGATGAAAACAGACTGGTTGGAATATCACCATTCCACATTTTTGGCCCACGTCACGGGACTGTGGTCAAGACATCCCCAGTGTTGGGGGTGAAGGGTGACAGCGGCATAGGGAGGAATCTCTGAAGAATGAAAGCAAAGGCCCAAGAGAAAAGTGAATTTTAAAAATATGCGAAAACTAGAAAATACTAGTTTAAGTTTTTCACCAAGGTACAAATCAAGTAACAACTATCCTACTCTCTTTATCTCTTTTTCTACCCTTGTTCCGAATCAGAGGGGGCAGAGAACATAGATAGCAAGACGCAGCAGGAAGAAAATTCCTAGGAGAGGAATCAGTGAAGTCGCCCCCTGTACCCTTTCCTCTTCATTGACTTTATTCTTGCATCAGCCACTAGCTAAGGCAGGGAAGAAAACTCAACTTTAAATTAGCTCAGGAGTTCTGATGAAACTAGCAGTTTTAATCAGTGAACTGAAACGCTATTTTGGGCGAAGAACTAACTGTACAGACTAAATTTAAAGACAAATTTCAAAATTAATTTTCTTAATGATAGCATGCTTTCAGTCTTTTATTTAATGTAACAGTTACTGTGTCACAAATTGCAGAATAGTTTGTGAGTGGAGCCACAGTACTTGGAGCAACAGCATGTTTTGAATGTGATAGAAAGTGTAATGCCAAGGTAATAAACAGTCCGAAAATAACAGTGACTTAAAACCACGAAGTTTATTCTCCATCACGTTTCAAGTTCTTTGCAGGGGTTAGGGGAACTTTGTTTACCATAATTCCTCAAGGATCCAAGTTGACAGTGTAGCCATTAACTTGAACCTTGCCATTCAATGTGCAAGAAAGAGAGAAAATTCAGGATGATCTCACTTTAGCAATTAAATATTCCAGTTTTGAAATGACCCACATCATGTTCCCTAACATCTTGATCAGAAGTAGCCACATCCCCATCCCCACTATAAAGGGGCCAGGAGATATTGTTGCACCTTGTTCCTAGAAGGGGGAAAGTGGAAATACTTGTCACATTGCACTGAAGCAATAATCAAGGGAAGGGACAATAATGACATGGACTAAAGTAGTAGAAGCAAATATGTACAAAACTAAATGGGCAGACTCAATAGATAAACTTGAATAAATTCTTATAGAGCTAAAATTTGTGAAAATGTAACAATTTATATAATTTATGTTTTCCAAGAAAGTTTGAGTCCTAAAACAATGACTGTAAGAGTAGAAGATTAACAAATATTTTACGTTTAGTACCTACAAATTGCTCTAGGAAACCATAATTACCTGTAATTCTTCTTCTTATACACATATTTTATAGTAAAGATATCACAAAATAAGTAAAAACCAAGTAACAAGCATGCAAAGATACTTGTGATGGCAGTGCTTTGCCATGTGTTTCTTTGACTCTTCTGCTACTTGTTGCCCCAAGTCATAATGAACCTGCATTACAAGCTATAGCACAAATTATATGTTCCTTCACATTTTGTTTATAAAGAATTTTCTACAATCTTTAACACATTAATTATATACTTATGAGGATATGTCCCTTTCTAGAAAAAAATCTTTGAAGAGAACTTTAAGTTCAAATCTATCACAATTTTTACTAGCATCTCTCCTTAATAAATTTTTATTTTAAAAATGTGTAATTTTAATATTAGATGCCATAAAATCCTTTCTCAGTTCATATTATCTGGTGAATCAAGAATAGATTGGATTTGGCTTCAGGTACAATAATTTGTGTTGCTCAACAAAGATTGCTTCATCTTTTGCTGTGTATTAAGATAAATAAAAGAGAAGGAAGCAGTAAATTGTAAAAATAATGCACTGTAGAACATACATGCAAATGCTTCTCTACCTAATGGCAAATTAGGTTCTCATAGGTCAAATGCCAACATATATGAGATACAGCAAGTATGAACTAACTAGCTGTTAAGGGTTAAAACTCATTCATCAAATGTAAGCAACTCTAATCTGTGAATTCTTATTGGTACTACATAACACTATCTGAATACAGCTCTATATGTCATGCCACAAATATACATTAAATGGTAAAATTTGCCTGCCTTTTCAGTTTTAAATGGAAAGAATCTTTATCTTGTTTCATGTGGATTATATGTAGATATATGAAAACACAGTTCAAAAATTGTTTTTGTGACCTAACATGATAAATTCTGGTATCAAATAACTTTGAATAAGAAATCAAAAATGATCTACATTCAAAGTTTATCATACATGATGCATACCACCTAAGATTTTTGTTAATCCACAAGTTAGCAAATACAACTATACTTGTGACTTTCAACCTGGATTTACATAGTCCTGGGCACTATGAATAGATTTCAAGACTGTAAAACTTCTGAAATTTTAGGCATAATCTTGTACATATGTCATATCTATATTTCAGGAAAGAAGGTCCATGATTTTTGTCAAATTCTCCAAGTATCCATGATGCACAGAAGATTAAGAGCCATTGCTCTAAGTATCCATCTTATATAATTCATAAAGCTATTTACAGACTAATTTGCTCTAGCAACTAGCTGTCTTTTCAATGCTTTCTAATCTAATTTATAAAAAAAAGTAGAAGTTTTTAGCATTGCACTTGGATTTCTGCATGTAGCAATTTAAGTGGAGAGTGATAAGGTCAAGGTAAGCTGGGGATGATATGGAATTTAGCTTGGTTGAAATGTTCGCATCCCATCTTTACCAGGATTCCAGGTCTTTGCTTTTGCATTATTTGCAAGAGATAGATATGGTCCATGATTTATATTAACATATAGAAAAAGATAAATATTTTTTCATGTCCTCAGACTTGATCCTTTTTTGGTGACGTAGGATTTGACTTTACACTGTAGCTTCTGGGCTGTTCCTTTTCCATCTACCTCTGTTCTGATTCCTGTTATGCGCACTCCCTCAGCAATGACTGAGCAAGGCATGAAGTTGTGGATTATTATGACTGAGAGACAGAAACTCTTAGAAAACACAGTCATATTGATTTTACAAGACAATTTTCGAATCTAATTCCATGTACAAATTCTACCCAATTTAGATTTGACTTCCTCATCTATTGGGGAAAAAAGAAATTCTGCAGTACTTTTCTGCTCTAAAAGTAGCATTCCACAATTAATATTTTTATTCCCATCATTCATTCTCCACATATTGAGTACTTATATGTGCAAAGCACTATGGAGGAGATAAAAATTAACTGGCATGGAGAGCCCCTACCCTCAAGATGTTGACTGTCAAGGAAGAGACATAAAACTGTAAATGATCATAATATTTGAAAGTAGTAAGTTTCAAAAGAAAAGTAGAGATTTGATGTTTACAGTCAGTGTCATAAAGTGGAGTTAGGACTACAACATATATTCATTTATGTGACACATTTGCAGATGGTGACCTTCTATATGATAATCTTAGTGCATTTCCTTAGAAAATTCTGTTTTTCTGAGGTCTGTTGCTTGACGACTTTTGGTTCTTGAGATTTATGCTCCTGTGCAGTCTGGGTCTGGGCTTCATTAGCACCTGATTTACCATGAGTGCAGATGGTTATTGGAAATAAAAAGTCAGCCATTTCCTATGATTAAATCTCTCATGGGCGGCATCTCTCTCTTAGCTATTTCCTTACTATTGCATATGATTCATTTGCAAGCAGAACAGTGATTATTATATGATTGTTAAATCTAAAGTGGAAAGGAAAGTAGAATATTAGAAAAAGTCTAGTAGCTTATTAATATATATTATGTGCTACAATGAAAATGATTTTACCTAAGTATTAGCAAGATGATAGATTTATGGATGATGAGAGAAAATTACTCTATTGTGACAATTGAATGTAACAAAAAGAACTCAGAATTTTTCTTTTCTTTCTTTCCTTTCTTTTTTTTGTTTTTGTTTTTATTGCCTTGTTTTGACGAGTTATTGCTTAAACTAATAATCCCCCAAAATGCCTCCTCATTCTGGGCACTTGCCAGTACTTCTGGGCAATAATTTTATTGTGTGTCTAGTAGGCAAAGGAAGAGAAATAGAGAAATTCAGGATTATTAATTGTCTATATTTTTAGAGTTTAAAAGAAAGGAAGAAACAAGACTTTGCATCCAACAGAAATATTTCACTAGTTTTTATCTGATTGGAAATAATTCACTGTTATTCTTTCACTTGACACTTTTCTTTTAAATGAGCAATAAAAGAGTTTGAGAAATTTTAATCACCCTTTGAAAATTATGCATACTTTTTGTATTATGCTGAATTAATGAAGTTGATGACCACACAGTACAGAATCAACACATACCATAGAAACTTGTTGATTTGTCTGGTTATATTAATGTATTTAACTGCCCTATCATATTCCTTTTCTTCTACATAAAAGTCTAATTGTTCAATTGAAAGATAAATCTGACCACAATTACCAAAGCTCATTTCTCTCTAATTTGTTTCTGTTATTAGATTTATTTAGGTTACTTAGTTTCAACTCTGAGGGTGGATATAAAAGAAGGTTTAATAATGAAATTCAAGCACTGACTATGCTGATTTTTTAGGAGCATGTTTTACTGCCATTTCCTGAATGCTCATGCAGCAAATAATTCCCTCAAAAGATAAACTGCACATGCACAAGGAAAGACACATTTTCTATGTATTTTTCTATGCAAATGATGCTACTAACTGTATTCCTTTCAAGACAAATATGCTATGTAACTAAATATCTGTCCCTAACCTTCCAGCACAATCCTATCTCCCAGTGAGCTAACACTCTCTATTCCAAGCTCATTGGCCACCTTTGGTTGGTTTGGATATCTGCTCCTTTCTACCACAAGGTCTTTGCACTTACAATCACCTGTGCTGGAAATGTGCTTCCCTCCCAGTAATTATAACTTCTCATGAAATACTTTTATTTTTTCATCTTTCCCATATTACTATAGCAGTTTCACAATATTTGGGTGTTTGAGGAATTGCTATCTTTCCCACTACACTGTAGGGTACAGACTATAGGCAGAACTTATGGAAGCTTTTGCTGAATTTACATGTTGTGCTTAGCACATGTCTGGTATAAAATACATTTTTGTGTCTTATCTATTTCTAAATAGCACATCACACCAAAGCTCAGTGGCTTTAAATCGCAATAATTTATTATTTGTCATATTTCTGTGGGTTGGCTGGGGAGTTCTTCAGCTGCAGCCGACTGGGGGATGAGCTGGAGGCTGGCCTCACTCAGAATACCAGATCTCCCTTTCCAAGTCATTTTCTATCCTGGGCTTCTTAGAATAGAGATCTAAAGACAGTGCTCTAAGAGGGAAAAAGTGAGTTTACAAGCCCCATGAGGCCTAGACTCTGGAACTCACACAACATCACTTCTGCAACATTCCATTGGTCAAACTAAGTCACAAGGCTAGTCCAGATTGGAGGGGGTGGAGGAAGAAATTTACCTCTGGCAGGGAGAAGGGACACAGTCCCATTGCGTGGAGGCATGCAAAAAGGAATGGGAAGAATTTGTGCCCATTAAACAATCTGCTCTTGTATTCAACAATAAATTAAGTAACTATGAATATAATTGTCATTTAATTATAAGACCAGTCCAGGAATTGGCTGAATTAACTGTTTTATGTTTTGTTGCATTTTGTTTGCGGTTCTTATCACATATACACTCTGCTCTAAGAATGAGAGGAGGTGGAGAGAGTGGTTCATTAATTATAAGTGATATAGGCAATCTGATCTTACATTTAGATAAATAATGTTTATAAGCAATATGAAGGTGGAAACTTTATTTTACTCATTGATGTATTTCCAGCAACTAGAACAGTGCCTGGTGCTTAGGAAGTGTTCAACAAATATTAGTTGATTGAACAAAAGGAGTTCTTTTCTTTGGTCTTCCCTTTCATATTGCTAAGAAAATTGTCTTTGTTCTCTTCTGTCTCAAATGATTGGGTTTCGAATTTTTAGAGAAATAGCTGAATAAAAAATAGAGGTCCTGTTTACATATTGTGTTCCGTAAATCCTTAACAACGAATTCTGGCAAAATTTAGGGACACTAAAACATGCCTAAGTAAGAATAATCCTTATGATTTACTTTATGATTTTTTGACCACCCACTAAAAAGATCCTCCAGGAGATTTTGTTTTCTTATTGAAAGGTTCAAAATGACAATGAGTTGTATTCTCTAATCTCTGTAATCTGTTCAGAATAGGAAGTATCTCTAAATGAGTCATTAACCTAAATGAGCAGTCGTAAATACACAATAGTATTCAAAATGTGATGACTTCAATACTGCTGTAGCTTCAGATTGCAGTACTATTGAGGACAAGGACCTCACTATATTCTGACTCAATGAAAAAATACAGATGACCTTTTATTTAAATCCTGGAAATCAATGAAATGTTGCTAGTATTTTAATATGGGAAAAAAAATGGTGGTTTGGTGATTTGTTGATGATAATGCAGATTGAAAATGGTTTTACCTTATAAAACTATTTCCAATTGGAATTTATCTGCATTTATTATCTGCCTATACGAATGTAATTTCAAACAGGAGAAAATAATGTAAGGGCCAGGCATATTTTAAAAATAAAACAGTAGATAATATTCGAGAGAAAAAGAGTGGAAATGTTTCCTTCACATCCATCTAAGAATTATCCAACACATACTTGAATGTACTGACACAATGATTAATGCCCAAATGATAATGCCTACATCTGTCAATTAGTTTATGTGCGAGTCAGCCTGAATATTTTATATAAATTATAGCATCATGACTGGAAACAAAAACAGATCATGATATTTCAGGGAGTCATCTGGGTCCCTCAAGATGTAAATCAGTGACAAAAAATGCAATCTAAATTATAATGGATTTACTGATTCATGTGTTAGACTATATAATTCTTCAATTTGATTAAAAATATCAATATTTTCAAAATAACTCAAGTAGTCTGATTCCTATTTCTTATCATTTTCATGCAAGATATTTAATGTGTTTGTAAAACCACTCCTTTCGAGCATTGGAAAAAGAATTGTCCCCTCCCCCCCATCCTTTTTTTTTTTTTAGTTACAGTGTGAGAGAAGTTTTAAGGTGGATAGCATTCTCAAAATGCAAAGTTTTATTTCTTGTTCAGAATTGAAAGAAGACTGCTGATGTGTGAAGAAAAACAAAAGGTAAAACACTTAACTAATTTTCAGAGAATAGAAACAAGTTTTATTAGAAGTATTTTGTTGTAAGTTGTGAAGCTGTGGTAGTCTTCACAGAATATAGGTAAGGAAAATAATGTGTGAAAGAGCTAGAGAGGTGTAATTTTTTCTTGATTTTTGTGAGTTTTACAAAATACAGCATCTAAACGTTGGTTAGGAGAAACAGATTAAAATGTAGCAGGGTATAATGTGTTCTAATGATACATAATTATTGATTTAAAATTATTCTGTAATAGAAAAAATCAACTGGCCTTTCAGTGATGAATGCAAATGTGTTTTTCAAAAAATATATGTACAATCTCTTTTTTTCACGTTTAACTCCCTATGTTGCATTTTGAAACTGCTTTGCTTACTGATTTCAGATGTCATCAACATTTTAACATAAAGCAAATGTTATTAAACAAGGTTATTGAGTTTAATAGTGTGGGAACCCTTCAAATATTTGTTAGATGTACAAAATTATCAGTTAATTTATATTCTAGTTGTAAATGTGTGTCCATAAGTCAGGATGGAAAATCTGAGATGTTTTTGCTATAAATCTACTGAAACATCTATGTTTAATTAACTGCCTTGAAATTTAGTAGGTGCTCTTTAAATATCTATTGAACTGTATTAAAACTAAACAACTTTATATTGTTATATTCTTATACCTAATGCTTAAATAATTGATCAACTTCATACATTCAGTAAAAACCAATAAATAGGACAGGGAGAGAGAGAGTAGACCATGAAAGTCAACTGGTGAGTGGGAGAAAGAGATGGGATGTGATAAGCAATTCTTTCACTCTCTAGCTCAACATGTTTAATTAGTATTATACAGCTAGTTATTCCTGCTGCCTAGGAAAGCTATTTGGGCTTTCTAGCAGGCCTCCCAGTTGTCAATATCTTGGTTATGTGATCATACATAGTCCAGAGTCTCATCCTCATCTTGTTAAATGCAGACAAATAATTGAATCATGGTACCCAGAAGTGATCAGGCTCTTATTCACTTTCTCAACTTTATTAACTATAAAATTTATACATCACTTAATATAGAGGGGAGGTGGTATTAATTCCTTTCCAGAGATTCATATATACAATTCCATAATTCAAGACATCACATTCATCATATCAAAATCCACAGAAAGCCAAATTTACTTGCGTATTGCTTGGTAATTATGGAATTAGAGCAAAACAAGGGATGAGTTGAGAAACTCTATTATATTACCTAGAGTCTTTGGAACACCTGGCCAATTTCCATCCTTAAGAAAGTTTTTCTATTCCCTTTTCTTATGTGCACTCTTATACCATCTTGCACAACCCCTTTTTTTTTTTACCACTTACCATGGTTTGTATTGAATAATTTAATACGTTTTTCCTGATACAAACTGTTACACAAGCAGAGACTTCTTTTGCCCTGTGCATAAATGCAATTCCAATGCCTATCACAGTGCCAAATCTAGAGTAGGTGCTCAGAATGTTGAATAAATAAAATCCTATCCCACCAGAGAGAGAGGTATGCTGGCTTTCCCTGAAGTCCAGAGTCAGGCCTAGAAACATACTAATTCCAGCAATTTTGGTACCCTTTTCTTTTTAAAAAAAGACTTGTTTAAGACAATTTTTTTTTTGTTGGATGTTTTCTGTTTATAAATAAGAATCCATTTAAATAAACTACAGCTTTCTTCTAAATGAAAGCACACATACCTTATTTCATTTTGCAATCAATTCTTCCCAGGCTTTACATGTTACTAACTTATATTACTGAGAAATACCACATTTTAAATATTTCTGCAGATAACCTCAGGTGTCATGGTACATCTCATACAACAGAGTGACTCTTTGTAAATTATTGGACATGGAATGGAGAAAGGTTAACAGTATGAACTTACTAGCTGCTTACTAGTCTTTACAGGCTTTGTTGACAATGATAAAAACATAGATGCAAATTGAGGACAGTTCAAAAGGGAGCGTTTTATGGTTTTTTTCAAGATTATTTCAAGTGTATAAGTGTGGAAACAATTCTTAGAAAATGTAGTGGGCACAGCAAGTTAGGTGAGGAAAACATGTCGGTGATCTTTGCGCATCTAATCACAAAACAAGCACAGGGAATTATGCTGAACAGCAATTCTCCACTTTTTTACTTTAGCCAACACCAAATTTCACATTTAGAAAAACAGTATTGTGTGACAAACATATCATCTTACTTAGGTTTCCCAAAAATCTTGTTGATAATAATACACGTGTAAATTCTCTTATAAAATATGATGGGCTATATTGTGAATGTTTAATAAAATTTTCCTTATGGCTAAAACAAAAAATGTTTTAGATGATGCTTCACTTATTACTGTATTTAATGAGAGGCAATGTGGTTAAAAAAAAAAGAAAAGAAAAGAAGCTAGGATTTCTTTAGTTAGATTTTGCTACTTCCCATAAACTGTTGGGTGAGTCACTTCTAAGCCTCTGTGGCCTGACCTGAGATAGTGCCCTGCTCAGTAACAATAGCAATTATTACTGTCATAAATTTCATTCAATCTTCCTAACAATTTTCTCAGGGATACTTTTATTATTAAGAAACATTTATTTTAATAGTAAAGATATAATCATTATTGAAAAATTCAGTTCTAAACATGCTTGGTCAGTGTTTAAACATTTTATGTTTCATTTTACATTTCATATAATTATGAATTGATTTCTGCTTTTAGGAGCTTAACTATATATGTATACAACTCTTTGGTATAAATTCTATAATATAGCATCACTATGCCTTTTATTCTTTTCCATTTTCCTTCTGTTGATTAGTTCTAATAACAAGTAGAGAAAAAAGAGATGATTTAAGTAAGAAATAGCTGATCAGTGTAATGATAGAAAATTGTTTTACGTAAAAACACTCATACATAGCCACACTTTTTTCTTTTGCAGAGAGAATTGTTGAAATAATTGAAAAAACATTCTAAGATGCTTGATCTTTGGGTGCATCTTTTTCATATACTAATGTATAAGAAAGTTTTTTTACTCCCGTAAAAGTAATTTAGTTTAAAAATTGTATTTTTAGAATATCTATCTTTTTTTACAAACTAAGATGGAGTATTGTATGCTCCTGTCTGAAGTTTCTATAGCTTGTTTCATTGTCTCCCTGGGACTTAACAAGCACATCTTATGAATAAGCATTACATACAAGCATTTTTATATGTCATTTTAAAAAAATTGTCTCTGCTTGTCTGGAAACATGAAAAATGTTTTCTCTCTATTTGTGAATATAGAATGTCTGCACTGTAGTCATTATGACAGGGTTTCTTTTTTATGAAATAATATTATCAACATTATTCTCCTACTCTGAGAAAAGTATAAATTACTATGAACACAAAAACCATGGGTTTGAGGGTTTAAATAAAATAGACTTCTTTTTATAACATATAAAGATGTGGAATATAGGGTCACTTCCACCATTAATATGTTCACATGGATGGTAATTGCCATAAAATTGAAGTCTCAAGTCTCTACAGGCAAATATGTAACTTTTTATACACTTAAATGTTTGATGCTACATTTTTTTATAAATTGAGGTAAAAGTTCCCATTCATTCCACTATTTCATACTTTAAACAACTTTTTACAATTATTTATTGGTGAATTTACAGTGGCCAATCAAAAGAAAAAATTAAATTGCTGATTACACTCAAGTTGCTTGAGAACTTAGATCTTAACAAATACCTATTACTGAAGTCCATACAGATGGCTTTTAGTTTCCCAGGAGATGTCAAGAAGTGATGAAAAGCATGAACTACAAATGTACCCCGCCTTTCCCCCATGCTAACCTACGGTATTTTGCACTGACAAGGCCCCACTGCCCTGCCAACATGCTGTTTGCTGCAGCTACTCTGGGAAGGTTTTTGCTTCCTTGAGCTGCCAACTCATACACGGGTGAAATCAGGTCCCACGGGGGCCCTTCCATTTGACTGTTGGTGTATTTTTAAAAGTAATACCTCACTGCATTTAGGAATAAATGAGTAACCCTGTAACCAATGTTTAGTGTAATGTTTCTTGGCATTGAAAATGAATAAAACTGAATTGATTCTATGACATAAATGTACCACTTTAAACACTTATACTATTGCTATAAGTCAACAATGTCACATCTCCTATCACCAACTGTTGTTGGCCAAGTCTAAATTCCTGCTATGCTTCAAGGGTGTGCCATAGAATTGTGAGACTGACTTTTAGTATTAAAATAAAGTTATCAAATTGTTAGAAATTTTGTTTTTCATGAGAAGATGATTTTAAAACCAAACTTGGAATCACTGTTGACATACTTTAATAACAGAACAAAGTGAAAGAAAACTAATACAAAAAAAGGGATTTTTGAAACATCTTTAATAAGTACAGAACTTACTGATTTTAACTCCATTTTAACTAAGTGACTTAGGATATTATATTTTTGCTTTCATTTGAAAAGCAAACTTCAAAAGGATTTATTTTCTTATCTGTTGAGTATGTTATCCATAAAAGGTAAACAGAATCACTTAGTTAAAGATGCTTGAAAAGGGATTCGGGTAGCTAACAGAAGTCTTTTCAGTTTTATACTTATTAAATGATCTTCCTGTATCTCCTGTATTCCAAATAAATACATAAGAAATAATAAAACAAATTCACGTGCAAGATGAAATAGATGATCTTTAAGAGTAATTTCACTGAATTAAAACTTTCTGTGTGATTATGACTTTTGAGCTTTCTACAGTAGGATAAATGAGATAATTTCATCCCCCTTTTTATGTTACATCTTTGTTAGAAATGAACTTCATATTTAATTAGGTGCTTTTGAATTCTTTTTGGGAAATATACTGGCACTTCTCATTTTGTTTTTTGTGTTTGCTGCATTAATATTACTTAGCGATGAAAGCCAAAACAAAAAAGTATAAGCCAGGAAAAAGAATCTCAAGAAAAATATACTGCTAGAAATTAAATTACATATTTGAAAGTTAAAAACTTGGAGAACTAAATATTTACTAAATTTCTTAATGACAAGAATTATTTTGCTTGAACTAAATCTCTGATAGCTAACATTTCTCTGAGGATATGTAAAAGAATCAAAAATGTTGTTAATAAAAAATGCCTGGTAAATGGGAGCTAATTTCTTCAACTTTACCTGAATATCTGGTAACCAAGCACTTTGAATAATAAACTGAAATCTGTACAATTATAACTAATTTCATTGAAATAGGATCTAGTATATAATTAAAATTGTAATTGTATGACCCGTTTTTTTTTTTTTTTTTTTTTTTTTTTTTGTGGATTCTGTAGGACATTTGTCATCATACTTGGACTCACAAAACCTGTCAAAGAATATGATAAATTTGGCTTTGGTGTGACCATTTCACAATGAGCTAAATGTCCAGTTTCCATAATTCTTATAGTCCAAAGCTATGTGTTTACCATGGCAAATTTGAGTTTGAGTTATTTGGATCATTTTCTAATGTGAGCCATAAAAATAGATAGCATACATGCTTAAATGTACTTTTTTTGCATTTCTACAACCTGAAGACCATTTTGGTTGAAAAAATAAAACTTAACAGCCCTTAATTTGTCATGTGGAATCTGATTCTATGTGCTTTTTATTACCTCCATATATTTATCTAAGTGAAACATAAAATGGTTGTAATAATGGAGAATTTAAAGTAGCTTTTGCACATGAGCCGTAATGCTAACTAATATGGTGAATAAAGGCTGAATGTAAATTCTTGGAATTTCTGTTTCTTGTGACGTGTTTGCTAAAGCAAGTATATCCTGGTTAACAGACACAAGCTCCACATCATCCTTATTAATCTATGAAGAACATTGATGGGAAAAATGGAAAAAAATAGGGAATAATCATTTGTATGCAACCCAAAGCCTCATATATTTATTTAATTTTCATACTGCAACACACTATACATTAGATCACAGAATCTCTGAAAATAAAAACCCACAATCCTTTTCATGCTGGAAGAATGTTCTGATATTCCCATGCATGCATTCAGAAATAACCTAAGTATGGCATAAATCCATATAATCAAATATCACCAGTTCCTAGTGACTCTACCTCATTTGATTTTTGAATTGAGCCTCAATTCTCTATTTCCCTTGCCACTTGGTTTAAGCCTTCAGTTATATTTCATTTGGACTATTTTAATAGGCACATTTCTGTCAACAACATCTGCATTTCAGCATTCCAGCCCACTATTTCATTTCAGCTATACTTATTTACCCATAAAACAAAACAGGCCATGCCACTCCACTGCTAATAAACCTCTGTCAGCTTCTTATTAATAATTAAGGTCAAGTTCAAAACACTTCACTTGGCATAAATGTTCTGAACCAGACCTTACCATACATGTTGTACTCTGCACTGTGTACTCTTCTCATACTGCACTCTTAAAGATGCCCAGCACTTGCCTTTTCTTCCTTCTCTGTTTGCCTTCTACTAATTCAATAGAATATCACTTTCTCTTCAAAAGCTTTCTGAACTGCTCAAAGCAAAATTATTTGAATCATTAAAGTGTGCTCCCACAATACTTTGCTCATCTTTCATTTAATGAATTAATTTGATTATTATTATTTTATACGCCCCTAATCTTATACTGTTCTGAGCTCCTCGGAGACAAAGATATCTGTGCTTATATTTATATCTTTAAAACTTAATACAGTAGCATATGGAAGTGACTGTTCTCATTAAACATTTGTTGAATGAATGAATAAATGAGTGAGTTAAACCAGGAAAGTCTGGAGAAAAGACCAAGACAAAAATTTTATTAGAAAACCTACTGAATACAGAAGACAATTTCTAACAGTCATGAAACATCCACTGAAGATGTCTTGAGACCACCTCATACAGACCAATAGCTTCCTCTCAATCTATAGAATTATATATTTTTCATCAGAATGATGAATCCCCCAAATATTTTTAATTTTATGTAACTTCATTCAGTGTGTAAATTTATAAAAGCTATTCTATTCTATAATGTAGATATTTGCATTAATTTAATATAGACTTGTATATAGACACAGGCCCACAGATCTTGCCATTAAATGTTTACCTCTGCTCTATCTAACTAGCTATCATCAATTTATATCTACTCACATACATGAAATTAGGTCATAACCTAAGGAAAATATTCTCTGGAAAAGGATTCATTTTCATCATATGAAAACTATATTGGTTTTCAGATTACCGGCCTGAATATGGCTGATACAGGATGGGCTTATGAAAATTTTGTAAGCAAATAAAACTTTGTATGGACATAAATATTATTGAATATGTCTAGATAGACAACAAAATATTACTTTTATGTTTTGTAATTTCATATCAGAGAACTCTAAGCAACATAGCATGATAATAATAAGCACTATACTATGTTCCATGTCATTTTTCAAACCAATAATAGGGTTGAATTAAGTAGTCTTGCTAAATGTCTTTTTAATTGTCAAAATGTTTTACATTCTAAACAAGAGGCAGATATCAATATATATATAAGTCAAACAGAATAACTTTGATGTGAGACATATGTTTGAATGGCATTAAGAAACTTTCATTCTGTTTTGCCTTTATGTGTGAAAACTTGTATGTCATTTGACCTGTATTTTCTTCTAATTGAAAGCATGATACCTTATTTGAATTATGCATAATTAAAAACTGCATCTTTTCATAAGAATTATTTTTAAATCTAATACTGGGTAATACAAAACTCTAGTCAACTTTCATAAAATTATATTAAGTGATCATAAATTTAATTATCTGGTACAAGGAACCAAAGATGTTATCATTGGGTCATTGGAGACAAAAAGTTTTAAACATCTTACTTTAAGATCAAATACTGAAGTGTTTTTGTGTATATTTTCTTTACAACTTTTGTTATATTTATATAACATTACTACTCTCTTAGTTATTTCACACTTCACCATCACTTCCTCAGTTTTTTCATTCTGTATCATAATTTTCCACTGTTGTTCATATGGAAGAAGACAATATCTTCAAAAAATAATTAACGGTTATCCTCAAATTAATAAATTTTAGGCTTATGGATAATCACTGAACAAAATTTTTCTTTTCAATATGCTATCCAATCATGCCAATTTCTAATGCATATGTGGCTATCTAGAAAAAAATATGCACATTTAAGCTTTGTCTCTTTTTTTCCCGTGAAAAGCTCAGATTTTTTGTTTCTCTCTACAATAGAGTGGTTAGTTCTAAAATAGAGTTGCCTAAGAACAGGCTGAGAATTATAAGCACTAAAACCATTTTTAAAAATCTGATCAACCAATAGAAAATTCAAAGAAATACTTGAGTCTGTGAGATCAACACATTTCTGTTATTTCCTCAGGGGCTATCATACAACTTGACACCAACATTTAAGCTTTGAAAATTATGCTATCATCTATTACACTTTGGATGTCACATGTCCTCAAGCCTTTTCGATTTCTTATAGTACAAGACAGGGTTAGGCCATTAAAAATAATCTCTTCTGTTATTTATAATTGCTAAGATGCTTCTTCCTTTTCTTTTTCAGAATGAAAAACAAATTTTGGTATTTTGAATTCGGCACATCTGAAACTTTCTCAGCTACCTGCAAAAAGCTTCATGAATCTGTAGAAATAGAAGTAAGAAAAATGGATTCTCTTTTGTAATACTATGAAATTGTTTGAATTTGGTTGTTAATATGTTGTGATGTTGCCAATGGAATAAAATATACTTTGAGCAATCTAAGTAGATTTACTGAAGATTTTAAAATGCAATTTCTTACACTTATTGGGAATGTAGCAATAATCTAAAATGCCAGTATAAAGTTAAATGTAGACATGAGTTGTTTTAATGTAATATAAAAGAAGGAGAAGTGGAACACAACTTTGGAAATCAATGAAGAAGTTATTGGGCATAGTGTGAATAGAAAGATGTAAGATAAAAGATAGTAGTTGAAGAAAAAGGAAAAAAGTTGCAAGGTACATAAAAAACGTATTATTTTCAGGTCTCAAATCTTATAACCTTTAAAACACAGTTCATAAAATTGTACTTACTTTCATGAGTAAAGGTTAAAAAATATACTTTTCCTTTCCATTCCCATTCATTAACTAGGTTTTCTCAGTTTCCAAGGTTGCCATTTCCCCATTACATTTATAGGAAGTGGAAATGCCAAGAAAGAGAGCAAAGATAGCAAGAAAAGACACACTTTAAAAAGACTTGGATCAAATAGGTCTATCAAAAAATATATAGACACTGTAAGACTTAAAATTTTGGAGACACATTAGGAAAGAAAATGACTTAGTTATACGGAGAAATTTTAGAGGTAAAGAAAAGGGAAAAGTTATATTTTGATAAATGGTTAAGACAAAACCAAAATCATGAAATGTGAACATTTAATGACTAGCTGATATGATTGAGAAATATTGGCTTCAACACTTTTTATTTAAAAATAAATGCATAATTGTCTACTGACAATTAAATCATTAGTGGCTTGTATTCAGCTAATAAGTTTGGTAAACAGAAGTAGTTATGGACCACATAGGATCATAATGGCTTGGCTAGGTTCTTTGTTATTATAACTTTCTAATTTGCTGTTATTGATAATAATACCAAAAATGATACCACTGTCAATGTAACCTTTTTGCATTTTTTTCTCACCATGATTCCTAAATAAGATTAAGTATTAGAAGTAGAATTGATGGTCAGGGAATGAGGAAAATCCCTTCATAATCAGATTAGATCATAGCCTTGAAAAGAAATAAGGTCACAAAAGGTGAAAGATTTGGTCTCACCATGGACTTTCTGTGATTACTATTAACAATGATATATATGTGTGTGTGTGCGTGTGTGTGTGTGTGTGTGTGTATGTATATATAACTATATTTGACATATATAATTATATACCTATACCCTGGTATATCTATAACAATATATGTGTTATATACTGTTATAGATATGTGAGGGTACTTCAAAAAGTTTATGGAAACATAGAATTTAAAGGTAACACCAATATTTCCTTGAACTTTTTGAAGTACCCTCATGTATGTATACACATGCACACACACACACACACACACAGAAATTTGTCACTTAATGATGGGGATACATTCTGAAAAATGTGTCATTAAGCAATTTCATCATTGTGCAGGTATCATAGAGTGCACTTACACAAACCTAGATGGTATATAGTCTACTACATACCTAGGCTATATGGTGTAGCCATTATAATCTTATGGGACCACCTTCATATATGCAGTCCATTGTTGACCAAAATGAAGTGCAGTGCATGACTATATATTTACCAAAAAAAAAAAAAAAAGCCTGCAATGTCCTTTTACTTTCAAAAAAATGTTTTTTGTTTTTTTTTTTTAAATAAAAGCTGCCTTCTATAGTGGATTTTGAGCTTTTTTTTTTACTTTAAGAAACCTATGCTCAAAGAAAATCTGAAGAAAAAGCAAAAAAAAAAAAAAAAAGTAAGAAGTATGGTTTTGGTTTAATGTTGGTGTAGGCCCTGAATCCTCCTGCATCTCTCCTCGCCTTATCCTACTGCTGAGTACAGATTAAAAAACCATTGATCTATGCAGTAATATTATATATGTCACAAAGTAAAACATGTTCAAGAAAATTGTTGTTTTACATAGCAAAATACATTTAAATGAAAATAAACGTGGAAAACATTGATTTTTAAAGTTCTAAATAATGATAAAATTGAGTGGTTCTGTTCCACGGAACTTCACGTTATAGAAAGTATTTAGAATGTTCCTCAAGAAATCTGGCCAATTCGAACTAAGTTATTTTTCTTAAAGTTGTGTTTCTGCTTGTTCTACAAGTCTGGCTTTCTAGCCCTGCATCACTGGATTATTCTGGGAACCACTGCAACAGCATTTGTAAATCGGAATCAGTGCTGTGTGCACTCCCCATTGTCTCGTGTGTGTGTGCACATGTGCATGCATGTGTGTGTGTGTGTGTGTGTGTGTGTGTGTGTGTGTACAGAAGGCAATGCAAAATCTGCCTCTGCTTGCTTTTTAATGAATCCAGTCTATCATATTAACAGAATATGCCTTTCTACCCTCAAGGTTATTTCATAATTAAATATAACAAAAACAGTAATTCGGAAATTTGATTCTGTTTGCTGTTGCTTCCTATTTGGCCTAAAATTATACCAACTATGGTTTGAAAAATATATAACAGAGAATAAACCTTTTCAGTAACAGCAGAACCTCAAGCAATGGATATATGTTTTATTGGCAGCTTCTTCAAAAACAAACCATTTTCTTTGTTTCTTTTTATTTCACATCTCTCTCATGTAGAGAGCTCCTTCCAATGAAGGCAAATATTTGGGATGATATGAATATCATGGGATAACAGTTGATAGTAGTAATAGCTAAGATTTATCTGTTATTAATTCTGTCTCATGTTTGGTGCTAAGCAATGCACATAGATTATCTGAGTTAGTCTTCATCAAAACCTTATGAATTAGGGAGATACTATTATATCTCCAATGAAGAGATGACTGTTTTCTTTAATAATTAAGACAACTAAGAATTACATTACTGGCAAAATGTTTAAAGCCAAAGAAAGAAATCAACTGGTAATATATGTGTATTTGTATATATTTATACATGTAGATGTGTGTACACATATAAATATAAATATGTATGTACACACATATACATGGAGAAAGAGAGAGCAATTGATTCACAAGGTAGAACATTTAAATTTAAAGATATTCAGTTATCTTCTATCTTTATTACAAAAGATAAAGACAAAATAAAATGAACTACTTTAAAATTAGAAGAAAATATTTTAAATGCAAAGTTTGTATTAAAATATTTGAGGGGGTAGTGTATGTGTGTCTAGGAATCTCAGATCAGCATCTGGCATTGAAGCTATGAAGATCATAAATTTTATTTTGCTCCATGCACCAGCCAAAATTAATGAGAGAATAAGAAAGACTATTCTCAAGGAATTTCAGTCTTTGGTTGTCAGTGAGACTGGGAAGTATGGTAAATTTTAAAGCTAAGAATTTCCATCCCCAAGTACTGAGATGTGTCTTAACAATTAAGTACTTCTGTAAACCTAAATGATTTCAAGAATTAACGAACAGCATAAGTAGTATCAGGGACACAAAATAAATTAGCAGGATTCCAGAGACAAGATTGCCTAGTAACTTGGGAAACACAGAGTTCTTAAAGGCAATAGGGCAGATTTTCCCAGCTTAGTCCCTGCCTCACCTGTCCTAATATTAAAATTATGTATAAAGTAATGTTTTATGTTTCACTGAGTAAAACTATGGATAAATTTTATCTGATGTAGGCACAAAATCAGAATCCATATGGGAAAAAATGTGCAGTTTATCATTAATTGTATCACATCATGCTTACTACCTACATGTACAGCTCTCCAAAGTTCTTCACATGGTTTGAATATTCTAGCAAATGACATGCTAACTGGTTCTGAAACTCTAAATTCATATATGAAAGTTTGTCTTTAACACCTCTGTATGATACGGCTATGGCACATTCATAAACTAGAATTAAAATACATTGGCAGAAAAATTTAAACCATCTTCTTTCCTTTCAGGTAAATTTTTCTCTGAAAAAAGATCTTCCATTTTAAAACTGAAAAGAGCGTACAAGGGCATCACAGCATTTCACTCTATAAATAGCTCCCGTAGTACTACACGTTAACGATTTTTTTCTACGTAATAAAAATATTCAGGATTTATTGACTGAGACTGTTAGCTTTTAAGGTTTTATATTCTTTTCCTCTGTAGCTACCTTTATAAAAATCATAAATCTTCAAAGCTTATGAAAATATGATCCGACACAGTACTATAGCTTGTTTATATTTCATAGCCTTCACCTCAGCTTTTATTTTCATGCACTCAACTGGTGTGCTACAATTACTGGTCTCCATCAGAACTAGCACTGAGACTTTCCAGACTAATGAGCATAATGGTAAAACAAACAGAGGAAGGTAGCCTGGGGTCAAGAACTGGTGGAAACAAATCATTAATAAATAGCAATTTATTTAAGTACATTGTCTTGCTTTCAATGGAACATCAGTGTTCATCAGTCCTGGTTCTTTGGGACTCCTTGAGAAATTTGTTTTCACTTCTCAGAGAGCTACTTACTCTGTTTCCTTAAAACCACACAGGACAAAACTCTGAAGAGTGGAGACATGAATAATAGTACACCCAGATGTTTTTCAACTGTCACAAGCGACTCTGCTAGTTCATTTAAAAAAAAAAAAAAAAAGCCTACTTGCAACATGCTCTCCTTTTCTGCAGATGAACAAAGGAATCCTCCTTCACTAATTCTGAAAGTAACTTGTCACAGTGGGGTTCTAAGGCCTAGTCAAATAATTGTCTTAGTGTACTACCTGCTGTGTTCAATATTGAGTGAAAATGGAAGCTGGGCCCCGACTCCAGCTTATTTCACGATTCCTCTGTTATTTAAATGATTTTAGTTAGTTTGGGGGAAGCCAGACCTTTATAAATTAACAGCAGGGAAATACCAAAGGTGTCAGATTGCATATTTATCATCTTTTTCGTGTAATACTTAAATATGTATTAAGAAGTGACTGACATAAATTAGGCAGATTTCAGAAGCCACAGGCCGTGGCTTGTAGAGGACCCCCTCGGCTTGACATTTCATCCTTGTCAAAGATCAAATTATTTTAATTTAGGTTGCAAATTATAAGGAATGAAGACTTCTTTGTGGGAATTCCCTGTGGTAATCTGACTTTTGTTGTTACTGCTGCTTGTCAGTGTGCAAAAGATATAATATGCATGCAAATAAGGTTAAAAAATATGTACTATCTAATTATCCAGCCAGTACATTCCACTTGAAGACAGTGGGAGGCCTGACACACAGTATGTGTTTGATTCATTGAGGCCTGCAGGGTATTTACACAAGATTACTTTTAATTATGAAATTAATATCTGTTTATCTAGAATATATAGTGGTAAGTGAGCATACACATGAGCAGAATTCTTTACTAAAAAGGAATCATCTTAATTTAATATACGAAAAGGAGGAAAAATCACTTGTTTCTGGAAAAAAAAAAAAAAAGAGGCATTATCCAGACCCCAGTTTCACCCTCCTTGAAACAAATTGAATGAAAACCTGGCACTTTCTCTAGAATTTGTTTCTGCCCCTGCCAAATAGGCTCAATATGTGTTGCTTTATTTCACAGTTTTTATTTTTCTGGTGAACAAGATGCAATCCTAGATTCAGTATGATGAAGCCAATGTGAAAAAAGAGGGTTTTTTTTGTTTTTTGTGTTTCTTTCTTTTTTTAAAAAAATCATTTTGGTAGAGTATTGCATCTTCTAAGTCCAAAAATCATGATTGCCCGAAGAAAAGGTAAAGTTAGTATAAATGATTTTCTGTAATAAGACATAAATGAAACAATGCCACTCCAGATATACAAGGGGACTTCAAAAAGTTCATGGAAAGATTCGTATTATCTTTTAATTCTATTTTTCCATGAGCTTTTCTAACCCTCATAGTTCAGTTGAAAAAAATGCATATCCCTAATAAAGTTCTTTAAAAAACAAAGTGTTACATGCTTATATCTCTTCTCATATTAATTTATAATTAAAGATGGAACAACAATTTCTGGGATATATTTATAAATAAGTACCACTTCAAAAAATTCAAAGCATGTAAATAAATAGTAATTCAAAAAATACAGAATAGCCTTGCCACTCTCCATACATGTCCATCAGCAGAAATAAAAAGAAGATTCAAAAGATTAAAAAGTGACCACTCTGAATATAGCAAAGCATTGTCTGTTAACAGTCCACATTTTTTATATAATCAAAGGGGCGTTTTGTCACCAAAAAAAAATGGGGCGGATTAATACTGTTACAGCAGCTATAAAGTAACATTGGGTTAGAGATTCCTTTTACTGTGACGCTTGACACTTGTCTCACTCAACTTGCCTGGTCCTCTGTATTTGTTTGGGACAACTGTGCCTCTTATGGCCTTTGGCATCCTGCCCAGAACTTAATCTAGTCCAAGAAGCCATCCTCAGTCATTCCAATGTGATTGATATCTCTTTGAATTGCCGTTTTATACTTAACTTTTATTTATTTATTTTTTTTTGTCTTTTTGTCTTTTTCCATGTCCGGCAACGGATCGCAACCCTCAGTGTTGCCCCCATACCGGACCGGGGACCGGCAACGGGATTGCAACCCTCGGTGTTGCTCCCGCGCCTCGCTCAGCCAGTGAGCGGGAACCGGTCTGTATGTGGGATCCGAACCCTCGGGCGGGAGCGCCGCCACGCTTCCCAAGCGGCGCACTTATCCAGTGCGCCACCGGGCCGGCCCTTAACTTTTATTTTTACAGAAGTTTTTTAAGTCACTTCTTTCTCTGCCCAAAAGAATAGGACCATAAATTATTAATTCTATTTCTTTACTTTTCCCCGATAGTGCCTTTCGGTGTGTTCTAAATGGGCATCTGTCATTAAAATTTCTGTCTGAAATTTGACCATACTTCCCAGAATCAACCTCTTTGCAATACTCTGGAAATTTGCTGGTTATATATGCAGACCATAACGTGTCTCTCCCAAAGGTTTTCTATGAACAAAGATCCACTGCTGATTTAATTCGATCATTTTTAAGGACTATTAATGATACCTGGTTAACGTTAGTGGCTGCTTTATCTTTTTTATTGACATTTAGAGTAAGTAAGCATTTACGTGTTCTTGAAAGGCTTATTTAGAAATGACAAGATTATGAATTTAAAAGCTCTAATTAAAAGATAAGGAAATGAAAAAGAAATAACATATCTTACTATTTCTGTTCTTTTTTTTTTGCTGAAAAGTGTGATGGAGTACAGATAGATTTAATAAATATCTCTCTGGAAGGAATTGCTATTTTGAATATACCAAGCATGCACGGAGGATCCAATCTTTGGGGAGAGTCTAAGAAAAGACGAAGCCATCGACGAATAGAGAAAAAAGGGTCTGACAAAAGGACCACGCTCACCGATGCCAAAGAGTTGAAGTTTGCAAGTCAGGGTAAGTTTTCTTATAATTAATTGTTAAATTGCTTATCAATCTGCTTTCAAAGACTACCTTAAAATGAAAGACTTTTCCATCAAACTATATTAATGTATATATTACGCAGTTGTATTTGTCACATTATCAGATAGCCATGTGTGATTAAATTACTATATCATAATAGATTGTAAAGTCATGTATAAACTGGCTATATTTTTCATGATTTTTTTTCCTTTATTCTCCTTCCTTGCATATAGTTCTTCCTACAAAAAAATAAAGTGCATGTTGGACATTTAGTGGATAATAATATAGGATATATTGTATGTTAAGCTCTTCTGGAATGTGATCATCTTGGTCAGGATGTTTGAGTTGCTCTAACGAGGGCCTAGTTCAGGCTTTTCTAAGGTCATGTTATAAGAGATGTTGTTTTGTCTTTCTTCAGTCAGGCTATGAAACTTAAGTCCTCTTACATTTAACTATTGTTCTAAGTACCTATATATAGTACAATGTTTTAATATCCCACAATAAATTTGGTTATCTGCTGCTATTTTTCTGGAAAGTTAATAACAGCAAGGAGTAGACCTGGGCAACAGAGAGCAAAGAACTAACATAATAGGGTTGGATAGCTGCGGAACAGAATTTCCAACTCCATTGTAATTTAGTTAACATTGGGACATGACACTTATTCTTACTGACAGATTTTATAAACAAAGATATCAAAGTGGTGATATTTCTAATAATTGATGATGCCCCAATAATTTATGCATATTATTCTATAATATTTCTTTTACCTTGCATAATTTACCTAATACAAGTGATGACATTTAGAAATTAAGAAAATACATTGTCTCAGCTCAGTGTGGCAAGGACAAAAGATGAAGTTGCAGCCTTAAGTGCCCAGTATAAATAAATAGATTAATGAATGAATGCATAAAATAAATTGTGGAGATGGTTGGAGGGCTTGATGGTGGTAGGCAATACTTTTATGTTTTTGTATCTTTGGGTACATGATTCAAGTTTCAGCAGCATGCAGTGACTTCTTTTATATGAACTTGGGTGCCATGAGGTTGACAAAAATTGATGGAGAAAGTGTTAGGTATCCTCCTGAAAGAAATGCTTATTACAACCTGACAGTGACAGGAGGTTTTCATGCCCCTTAAATCCTGAATAATTGTGTAACTTAGTACGAGCAAGGCTGCAATAAGTCAATTAAAATATATTATACTCAGAATTAAATATAACTATAAAAACATGGAGGAAAATAGTGTTTAGAAGGAGAAATAAATAGAAAAAATGAGAAGTTTGTGCTTTATGAATCAATAATGAGGGGAAATAAATATAATTATTAGCTTCTACAAGATATTGTTATTAATGTTGTATTTGTATTTAAATATAAATTTAATTGTAAGATTAGTAGATTTCAAAGAGTAAATTGCTAAGTTATGAATCAATAATGAGGGGAAATAAATATAATTATTAGCTTCTACAAGATATTGTTATTAATGTTGTATTTGTATTTAAATATAAATTTAATTGTAAGATTAGTAGATTTCAAAGAGTAAATTGCTAAGTGTCGAAATTAGCTTAAGGATCATTCTAAGACCAAACAAAAAAAAAAAAAAAAAAAAAACCTCTTTTTCTTAAATTATATGGACTATATTATTATGTACCATTAAAATGCACCCATTGCTTTCCTCCTTATAAATATTTTATGATACATTTATATATATATATAAAGTACACACACAAAATAATATATACAAAGTAATTTCTAAGTTTATTTTTCTGTTTGGTCACTATATCCCAATATTTGGCATGTCCTTTGCATACACATTCCAGATATTTATTCGAATTGATTCTCAATGGCTCAGCTGCCAACTGCATTCACCCACGGAGCTGCTGAAAGTTTCTAAGACACATGGCTGTGCTCCGCCCAGGCAAATGTCTGTACTCCCTCTCTAGAGCGCTGCAGACATGCTGTTTGCCTGGCCTTACTCATCAACCCCCCATACGCTTTTTTCAGGAATGCACATTTGAAATAAAGCACAGACAAACCAGGCACACGTATTGTCACAAGCTGTCAGTGCCTATAACTGTACAAAAAGCTTCCTCTTCCCTTTTTTCTTCCTGCTTTCTACTGTGGAACTATCGGAACCAAGTCTTTATAAATACTAGGAAAGGAGAAAGTAAGAAGACACAGAATTTGTGACTTAGGAATACATTTTTTTCATTACACAGACAAGGAAAAAACAGAGAAAATTAGAGTTTTTGAAGGTCATTGTAGGAACAGGAACAGAAGCATGTTTATGACTGATTAGGCTCAACTTTTCTACCCTTTTTAAACTGACTATGCTTATAATTTTTGTTTAGTTTTATTTCAGGGTAAGTATAATCTCAGTGCTAAAAATGACCTTTTGAGCTAAATATTTAAAAAAATAGATTCTTATATATTAATTAGTTGTTTCTATTTATTTTGTCAAGTATTTTTTTTCCATTTTGATATATTTTGCAACAGAATAGCCAATATATCTCAAAATGTTTCTAAGTTTTGATTTTATATTCATTCTGTTAATTCTTTAATGTTATATTTAGTAGTTAAAAATGAAATTTAATTTGGAAAAATAGCTACATGTGCCTCGTTCCTAAATAGTAATATTCTATCACTTGATTTTGTTTCAATTTCTTGACACAAACACAGCAATAGTATTAAATTTGAGGGTCTCTCAGTATTTTAAATCTAAACATATTTTCAAATGTACACAAAATTATTACAAGCACTGACTTTTGAATGAAATATGGCAAATATAACTTTAGTCCAACACTTTTTAAATCCATAATCCAATTAATAACTTCCACTGTTAGAAAACATAGGAAAAAAATTAAAAATATAATAATGTTACTTTCTTCTTGTTCGGAAGGCACTTTCTTAAAATATTAACTAAAGACTTTTCTGTTGTACCTCTGTAAGAAATTATAAGAAGTTTCAGGTAAATTTTTACTATATTGGAATGGATACCTGCTTTCATAAACTTTAAAAAGTTTTTTGGGGGGCCGGCCCGGTGGCGCACTGGATAGTGCGCCGCTTGGGAAGCGCGGCGGCGCTCCCGTCCGAGGGTTCGGATCCCACATACAGACCGGCTCCCGCTCACTGGCTGAGCGAGGCGCGGGAGCAACACCGAGGCTTGCGATCCCGTTGCCGGTCCCCGGTCCGGTACGGGGGCAACACTGAGGGTTGCGATCCATTGCCGGACACAGACAAAAGACAAAAAAAAAAAAAAAAGTTTTTTGGAAGGTGAGGGAATGGAGAAAGCATATAACTAAGTTCACGTCATAGAAATAAATTATTTTATTTAATAAAAAAATTGAACTGATGAAAAAAGTTTACCCTTTTTGTTTTAATTTAAAGAAATGTTATATACCAAAGGTACAAGATCAGATTTGGACCATTAAATTCTCATTTATATTAAGCCATACATTACCTGGGACTCCTGCACAATTCATTTGCTTGCAATATTTAAAGATACTCACATAATAAGATCAGAATGTCTTCAATGAATAAATTCATTGGTTGGAAATTTTACTGTTGACTTAATTCAGAGTTGAAGAAAATTGTAAGTAATTCATTTCCTTACATTATGATTTCAGCAAAATATTCTAAAATAGTTGGATACAATTCTGAAACATATTCACACTCACACTCATCTAATTCAGTAGACATTTTCTTTGTGTGTGTGTTTATAAATACAGATGAGTGTATTAGACATAGGCTGCATAGTCTTTAAGCAAAACTGTAAAGTAGGCCAGGTTGGTCTTCAGTGCTCCTAGCCTTAATATTCAATCTTTCCCATGTCTTTCAGTTGCTGGGTTCATCTTTGCCTCCCCCTCTTATGAATTAACCTCAGAAAGATGTCTAATAAATTTATTCACATTAACGTATAAATGACTGACTACAGATGAAAGTAGAGGTATTTGCATATTAAAAGATATAATGGCCTTCAGCTAAACATTATTTTTCAAACTGTGTTCCATTGAGTTATAACTGCAATTTTTCAGCAGTTCTGCAAAAACTAGGTTCAAATTAACTGCCATATTTTGGAACAATAGAGAAGTCTATAATAAAAATACACTGAGCTGTGTTCTATAAAAACACAATTTTTTTTTGAGAATAAAGTTTCTCAAAGCATTAACTTGTGTTTCCAGACAAAAACAACTTCCTCTCTTCCTCCTCTTTCTCCTCTTCTTTTTTCTCTGTAGTTAGATAAGTAGATAGACAAATAGATATACATATCCACACATACACATTTATATACATGTACACATATAAATAAATAAAATACATAGTTCTGCAATGGTCATTTGAAAAAAAAAAGCCTTTGCATATTTAATGAGGACACTTGTACTAATGGGCACATTACCACCACAGTGCATGTTAACCACATGCAATTAAAAGGGTAGCAAACTCAGATACTTTTGTTTGACATCAGCACCAAACAGTGCATACCAATCAGTAGGAGTGAAAATGAGGTGGCAATACCAATATTTTAAATAAAAATGGAGATCACTTTTTAGAAAGTGTTTTTGCTCATAAAGAAACTGCATTCTTTATGAGAAATTTGCTCATAAGGAACAGTTAACTAGCTCCTACCAAGAAGAGGCTTATATATCAAGCACATTTTTATCAGAGAAGGTGTAGGATTTAAACCTGATCACAACTGCAGCTAAGGAGCCAGCAGTGAAATTTCAGTTATGAATGCAAATAAAAGTAAATATGACAAATCGACACTGAAAATCTGAACCAGACAGCAAGTAACAGTTACACTTCTCTCTGTGTAACAGAGATGCAAAAAAGGTTTACTCAAAGCAACATGAATGCAATGAGAAGCCGGAAGCGACTGCACCTCGACAACTCTTCTGTTAGAAGGAGAAAACTGGGTATAGCCCTGATTCAAAGTTACCTTCTGTTTTTTATCGTAAAGACAAGGAAGTTTCACAAGAAAAATCAGTTGATTCAATCATTTCAAAGGACACAAAGACATGGGCAGTGTGACAAAAGTTATCTATGGCTAAGTATAGCTTAAACAATGGAAGCTAGTAACATCAGTAAAATTAACAATGTGACATTCCAAAGAACAATTTGTGAAAAGCTGAGTTGGTAAAACTGCGATCATTATCGAAAATATAACCTCTCCTTAAATGATTTAAGCAAAA
Source organism: Galeopterus variegatus (assembly GCF_000696425.1). Classification (NCBI taxonomy): domain Eukaryota; kingdom Metazoa; phylum Chordata; class Mammalia; order Dermoptera; family Cynocephalidae; genus Galeopterus; species Galeopterus variegatus. The sequence continues at coordinate 465,658 of NW_007726183.1, read as the reverse complement.
GTTACATTCTTATGATTACATCTAAGTATAATTGCCTCTGAAGTTTCCACCAACAGACAGCTTGCCCTTAGCAAACATTTTTTCACATTTTTCCGCAGCAATTCTTTAAAATTTCTTAACAGGATCAGTACGCCAACCACCTGTTATTTCTAAAATCATTAAAGTATACAATCCCGTACTTAAACAGTGATTAGAGTTGATTAGATGGGCTGTTGACCAGCTGGCTGTGGGCTTTTGTACCTTGGCCTGGGGTTTTTGCCCCATACTTGCATTACCTAAAAACCCTATTCTAAAAATCAAATGAGAATCAAGATTTCTAACCCTCCACAAGTAACATTATAAATTTGTATTGACTAAATTGAAAAACTATGTTAAAAAGATACCTTTTGAAAACATTAATTAACTAGAGTGAAGACTTCTCAAGGAACATGAACCATTTTAGTTATTTTAATTGATTTAGCTTTGAAGATACGAGTACAATTATTCCACTTTCCAGTAATGGAATCAGAATGGTTTAAGATGGCCAAGTAAAATGTAAAGAGTTTATAGGATTTAATCATGAATTGTCTGATACAACACAACTAAAATAAAATGCAGAAATCAATGAAAAATAGAGTAGTGATGACATCACAACTCTCTTCATCAAAAAGCTCAATTATTCTTATAGACTGACTATACTGAAAGTGTAGCAACTTGAACCTCTGCAATGTGTTTGTACAGATAGCATTCTGATGTTCTCTTTTATTTACTGGTTTTTAAAATATTGCTTCATTTACAAAAATAAAGTCGTTGACTGTTTTAAAAAGTTTTGAAACCACCCATCATGCAAAAGTTTATTTAAAAGACTAATTAACATATTAAACCATCCAGGAAATTTTAAATGATTTCATTCACATTTACCAACGCTAATTCTTTTATTTAGGCAGAATTTCCCAAAGCCCAAGAGCACTTTGCTCGCGGAAAATGATGAAGGTACAGATGAACACTTTGAAGTTTAATGTTTTGCATTTACTATTACAGAAAATTATCTGTGGCAAGGAACGCTGTTTTTTTATTATTATTCAAAGTAGTAATCTAAATTTTCTTTTTGAAATAAGTCCATTTAAGTAAAAATAGAGTAAAATAACTCAAGTAAATAATAATGGAGGAAGTACTTGGATATGACAAATATCTTGAAGGTGGGACAAAAAACCCTGAAGTTTAGGAAACTAAACTAGGCTACGTTTGGAGCCTCATATCTTTTGCATAGGCTCACACGTAGTGTAAAGATTATTTTTATTCTTCACCATCTTCTTGCATAAAATTTACTACATTCATTTCCCCTAGAATAAACTTTTCCATGCACTTTACACCCCAAATGCCCTCATTCCAACCTATTTGATTTCTCTGTGAACTGCAGTACTAGAGAAGACTGTAACCCTGACTCTTTTTATGAGCCAGGGGGGAGAAAAAAAAGAAGGCTGTATATCTGATTGACTGTCAAGGAATCTCTACATCAAGTGACTTAATAATTATTTTTTTAAAAAAACTCCCAGAAATTAGGAAGAACAAACCAAAACAAATCAATCCAAATTGATCAAAGAGAATAAATAAGATGATGTCTTTGTCTTTGGCAAAACTTGAATTTCTTTTGCCTCTCAAGATAAATGAGGTTACTAACTCCAATGTCCTCATCTTTAAAATGAGGGTGGTGAGTTCTGGAAGAAGTAAGATTAATCTGTGAGTGTTGTATGTTGTACTACCTGAAAAATTGCACAAAGAGCATTTAAATAGTAGGATTTGGGCACCTTCTATACATTGGTACAAGTTAAACTTATCTGAAAGTTGGTGGTAATGGACATTTGTCATTCATTATTATCCATTTTTCTAGACATTTCTGTGGGTTATTTAGGGTAATTTATAAAGCGTTTTTTGAAGTTGTCTAAATATAAATGCAATATTCATTTTAGAGCTGTAGATGATGTATTTGGCATTCAAACATCGGCAAGCAGAACAATTTCCAAGCATTTAAATTCAGTGATTAAATCAATTAAATTTAGAAACAAGAAAAAAGATTTCATGCAGCATTATTATACCTGGATGTTAAAACTGTTGAAAAAAGATCATGACATTTGAGATGTTGCATTTCACAAAAATATATGCATATACTAATACCATGATAATTTCATTGGTTGAAAATAGATAGATCCAAACATTTGCTGTCTAGTAACCTTTAAGGAGATGTCTCAAAATGAGTTCCTAATTGTATGTTTTTAAACTGCCTCCTTTTGAATTTTTTAGCAATGGGTAATGCAAATAACAGCACATACTTAATAAAGTTATCTAAATATCAAAATTGCTGTTTGCAATTTAAGATTACATCACATACCTGGGTATCTTAATGTGATAACTCTTTAATATTTTTCCAAAAAAAGGGCATCCTTTTAAAGTCTATAAAACTAAGAAAAAGAAATTACAGAATGTAAGATATATTTCTTGTATATAGAAATAAAATCTTTTCAAAATATAAGACCGAGTACTCAACTTTGGTCTGCCTATCCTATAAAAGCATATATATTATCGAGAAGCATTTATGAAAATTCCTATTTGTCATAGCACTGTAAAACCTTCACAGAATCTGCTAGCCTCCTAGACATTTGGAAAACAGAAACCAGAAATATGAATAAATTAATATTTTAGGAATGACTGAAATACTAGATGACAATCTTTAGTCATCCCTCTGGAGCTCTAAAAAAATACCCTTTAATGGCTATCATTATTGCCCTTGTTTCCTTTGCTCAACAGTAAAATTTTAAAAATCTGACATGGAGTATAATTCTAGAACTTCTTTTGATAGAACTAGTAAGTCTGCAAAGTCATTTTGGCTCAAATAAAACAGATAAGTAATCATTTAAACAGGAAAATGTGTTTGTTTCTTTAATACATAAAGTAAGTCATTGCCATTAAGGGTTCATTCCTGAAAACAAGTTGAAATTAGGAAAATGGATAATATCCAAAGAATTAGGTAGGAATGTCAGGACAAGGAACAATTTGCTTTCACCTAATGAATCTGGGGAAAATTGAGAAAAATGAGATTTTAGTAACAGTTGCATTTTGAAAAATGTATGGTTTAGCAATCAATTTAATAGGCACAAGGAAAGAAGCCAAGGAATATGTTTATGCAAGGTTTTTAATTAAGGGTCGGGATGTTAATCTTATGTGACTTCTGAGGCAAAATTCCTTCTTTGTTTTCAAAATGCTAGATGCTATTCTGAGACCTTTCTACATTTCTAGCTAATGATTTTAATTGCCATTTCAAAGAAATATGGAAAATATAAATGCTTTAACAGGTCATTTTATGTAGATATTGATGTTTGATATCAATGATAAAACTATCATCTCATCTGTTTCTGTGACATATGTGTCCAATCCTGTGTGTGTAGAAAATAACGGCGGGTCATCTACCCAGGGAAAGGCTATGTGATAATTTTAAGTAAATTTAACTTATGCAATGGAAGAAATATAAAATAGATTTCCAAGTTAAATAAATATTGGCTGATTATATATATATAAGCCTCAACTAATTAAAAAACACATGTAGACCATGCTTTCAAATAGTAGTCACACAACGTTTCCAAATATGAGGCCATCCATACAGATGTTCTAAAGGTAAAGCGTTATAGCGGTCTTCCCTTTGAGGGTGATGATTTGAAGCTCAGGTGATAGATGTCTCCCAGGGAACTTACAATGGTTTTTCCTATCATCAGAACATGTGACAATAAAGTAGAGAGGATTTTTACAAATTCTAAACATGACAGAACTATCAAATAGACATGAAATCAATTACATAAAGTGTTAAACATGTCATGTAATTTTTTCCCACTGGTATTAAAAATCATGTTTTCTTTTCTATCAAGATAGAAAATAATAACCAAGAAAAACTATAACCTAACTGAGAATGAAACTTCTAGACATTTTGAGTCATACCAGGAGGGCTTACAGGCTTTTATTTTACTTGTCTTAATTTATGAATACTTTTCTGATAATATCAATGGGTGTGATGAAATGGTCACACTCTAGCACCTGGTTCTTCTTACATACATTGTCTAACTACAGAGGGAGCTAGTGGGGTCCAGTAGAAAGCAAAGAAACCTGTTTCTAGGGTGGCGGGTTAGCTCGGTTGGTTAAAACACAGCTTTATAATACAAAGGTCACAGTTTCGGATCCCCAAACTGGCCAGCCACAAAAAAGCGAAACAAACAAGTAAACCTGTTTCTTGAAAGAATCAAATTCCACCATGTTCTTAAACTATCTTTGAGCTGTACAAATTTGAGTTAACCAAAGCAACTAGCCACTGGAGTTCCATTGCCATGAATTTAGTTTCCATAAGTATAGTCTTTCATTACATAGATCTAATTAACATTTAAATGGCAGTTTCTTAGACAGCATGCAGCCCATTCTGTTTCTGTGGAAATTGATAACGGTTTATGTAAATCTTTATCAATACCAGTCTCTCCACACTGAATAATCATTCTCCTGGCTTAGTAAAAAAAGTTCCATTGTTTTTCTTTTGATAAACTATGGATTTATAAATTCAGGGTTATTTTCTTAATGTCTGTTTTAGGCAGGGTCTATTGGCTGCCATACAGTATCAGCTATTAACTAGATTAAGCTAAATATTGTGGCCTGAATGGTATAAGGTAACAGTCATTTGAAATAAAACTAAAAATCTTCATGGATAAACACGACTAATTTAAATAAGCCCTGGGGAGCTTTTGTGAGGAAGTTCAAATGCCTGATAAATGCTGCACTGTTATTCTAATTATTCCTTAATATGGCACAAAACAGCAATCACATGTGAACCTTTTATTTACAAAGCTGCTCCCATTATCATTATATTTTACCTGTTCAAGCTCTGAAAGATTGTTCCTCCTTGAGAGATTCATTAAAAGAGAATAATTATATTATATTTCACAGATTGGCAGAAAGAAAATGTATCTTTGAACAATTCCATTTCCCTGAACAGTTGTTCATTTCAGGTTTGAAGACAGGTCTATTAAATACTTTCTACCCTTTTTAAAGATGTCAAAGCTAACCATTAATACTGAAATTAGTAATTTGGTTCTGATTTAATAAAAGAATCAGCTGCTATTTGTAAAACTCAATTTTCATGAATAAAACACAAACATAACAATATTTTCAAAAAATATTGAATAACAAAGGCATTAAAAATTTTTTATATGCAATGATTTAAATTTATGTCTCTTCTGATAGTTAAACCTTTAGCATATTGACTTTTTTTCCTACTAATGCTTCTTTATTCAAAAAAACACATAAAACATATCTTCTTACTAAGTCTGTGGCATTCAAATTTTCAGAGTATCTTGTTAGAAGAATAGTTAAGAGGTAGAAAAATCGGCTAATATCAAACAATGTTCCATTTTTACATTTACTGAAAGAAATGTTCATGGTAAGCTATCATGGTCACATGCAAGTGAGTAATTGAGCAATGATGAAATAATCAGTGATGGTTTTGCCAAACTTTCTATACTTGATAATAAATACTTTCTTCCCAAAGAATCCTTATACTGTATTCTTTTCTCACAGCATCACCCTGGCCAGTTCACCAAGACTAAAGTACCAGGACATCTAGTGAGCTAAGTGGGAAATAAGAAGTTAATGCATCTTTTACCCAGTCTAACAATGTTCTTTTAGTCCATTCCTGTGGCTTATAACAAAATACATGGAACTAGGTATTGTATAAAGAAAACAAAATTTGTTGCTTAGTTTCTGAGGCTGGGAAATCCAAAGTCCATCTGGTGGTGGCGATAGTGACTCAGGGATCTCACATTGCAAGATGGTGGAACAGAGAGAGTAGAGGGAGAGCAGAGAGGGAGACTCTTCATGATCCCCTTTTAAAGCCCTCCAAACCACTCCCATGACCACCATTTGAATCCATTCACCACGGCATGGTCCTGTAATCTAAGCATCTCTTCAAAGCTCCACCTTTCAATTACCGCAATAGAATTTCCCATCCCCTTAACAGTAACAGTGGGGTCCAAGTTTCTAATACATAAATCTTGGGGGACACAGTTCAAGCTTCAGAGAGTTTTTTTGGGGAAATAATTCAATCCACTACAAATATGAAAGATGTTCTTTTGATTTCAAGAAGACAACAATTGTATCAAATTTAAATAGCAATTTAAAATGTGTGTAGGAGTTGAGGCTCTTTCAGAGATATGCAATGAATTAATCTGGTTGTCTCATTTTAAAAGTATGTAACTAAAATATGCTGACATACTAACAGTGCTATTTTGAATTGGAGATTGAATTTTAAGTGTTGGTACAGTTTTGTAGTCAGGTACTATTTTTAATTTTTTGTTAATGTTTTCTGACCTTTTTATTAATGAAAACTGCTTCTTCCAAAGGATTTCAGTAAATTCTTTGTCTTACTTTCTTTGTTAAGATAAACTATTTTAGATTTCCATTTGCTTTTTTTTTTAAATTTCTGCTGTTTGGTTTCTGAATATTTTATATATAAATTATCTTTGTAAACATTTGTTTTCATCCAAATGTTCATATAAAAGTCAGCAATCAACAAGAAGCTATAACAGGTGTTTTTATTCTTGAGCAAGGGAATGAATGTGCTGTTTATGGTAGATACTGAAATTTAACTTCCTTTGCAAATCAAGAAACCATTCTGTTACCTAAAACATTGGAAAGAAACAAAAAATGAAATAAATAAATTACTATAGGCATAAAAGTTGAATTAAACTAAAACAAAACAAAAAAAAATCTGACATTTTAAATCCTTGTGGTTGACTTTAGTAAATAAGAGAATTTTCTAGTGAAATCTCAGATAAAATGCCTTGTATGGATACATTGTGGTAATGTGCGTGTGTGTGTGTTTGCATATGTACTTAGTTTATGGAGACAGGCTAATGGACATGCAAAATAAAAATTTTAGACAGACATTAAAATAAAGCACAGAATGAAAATGTCACTTGAACACTAATTATTTTTGAAGCCCCAATCAAGGAAAACCAGAGAAATGAAGCATTTCTTTAAGAGGAAGGAGGCAGGGAAGGGGGCATGGTGTTATTTCCATTGAAGGATTCAAGAGTGGGGGAGGACCAAACAATGTTCTCTAAGATACACCTCATCATGCCATTACCCCAAGGGAAAGGGGCATGAAAATGGGTAGAAGGGAGAAGAGAATTCCTCCTATTCTGTCTTCATTTCCTTTTCTTTCACTTCATGTCATCCTTTGTGAATATGTATTCTTCAGATTCCTTCACTATTCCACCCCCGGGTGAGAAGGCCCACAGTAGGATGGAGTGACCCTGCCACAGAAGGTGAACAACTCACTCTCTTGATTGACTCTTGTAGCACAATGACACCTACTGCTGGACCAGAAGACAGTAGCTTCTGAGAGTGTGTAGGAAAACTTTGTTCTAATACTATATTGACTTTTCTTTCTCTTTTTGGTTTTAAGTCTTTCCATGAGGTGAGTGGTAAAAAGAGGTTATGTTCCCTGGGCAAGGAAAAAAAGAGTAAATTAATATCACACTGATGGGTTTATCTTACACAGAATTATCATCTCACCTAGGCTGCCTTCCTCCTACTTTGTTTGCAAGTCAACAGTACCCTAAAAGGAAAGTCTCTTGACATGGACATTGAAGGCTACTGAATTTCTTACAGACAGGTTTTAGTTTTTAGACATAAGCACATGGCTATAGTAAGTTCTATGGTAGAGAGAGAGAGAAATCTGAGACATCAAAGCCATTGTTAAGTTGGTCACCTGATTTATAACGTATATAAATGGAGAGAAACATTTTGGACTTCTCTACCTCATAGGGTGATTTGTCCATCTCAGTACATTTTATTTATTTATTTGTCTATTTATTTTGCATCTGACCAGTATTGGGTTCTTAACCCTGTCCTTGGTATTAGAACACCATGCTCAAACAAACTGAGCTAATCAACCAGACCTCAGTACATTCTTTTTTTATTGAAACATAATTGATTGTACATATTTGTGGGGTAGAGAGTTGACTATCAGTATTTGTGTGCAATATGTGATGATCAAATCAGGATAGCAGGCAAATTTGTCTTTATAGAACGTACTCACTATTTGTGTCCATTAACCAATTTCTCCCTAACTGCCCTTCCCCCAATACATTTTAAACAATAACTTACTGTAGAAATGTAAGATGACTCATATTATTGTTCCATAAAATTTATAATTGCACAAGACTGCCATTTTAGAATATCTGAAGCACCTCTAACATTTGGCCCACATTTGTGAAAGAGGAGACCAAGGTTAAGGTCCTCTTCCAGCTATAGAACCAATAGCTTTCTTAGGAATTAATCTTGATATCACAATTATAAGAATAAACAGCGGCCGGCCCGGTGGCGCACTGCTACAGTGCGCCGCTTGGGAAGCGCGGCGGCGCTCCCGCCGAGGGTTCGGATCCCGCATACAGACTGAGGTGCGGGTGCGACACTGAGGGTTGCGATCTGTTGCCGGACACGAAAAAAAAAAGACAAAAAGGAAAAAAAAAAAAAAAAAAGAATAAACAGAATTTATATTTCAGTTTATGGGAAATTTTTCCTTTTCTGAAAAACTATATTACAATTAAAGTAGTGAAGTTCTCAAGATGTGAAATCTTGAGATCTAATGAAGAAATAGGTCTTGATTGCCTTCTGATCATCTTTGGCTTAAATGGTTATAATTCCTTCTGAAGAGAGGGGCTGTTCTTGTTCAAATATTTTTCCCAATAAAAATTGATTAGAAAATGTTTGACTTTTTTCAGATATTGGGATGATCGAAATATCTTGTTTATGCAGGTAATTTCTTGGTGTCTCATCTACTCATTGGCTGCTTTCTTCCTCATTGTGGGCCATGGAATACAGCATTTGCTTTCTGCATTCCCTTTGCAAATTTACCATCTCTCACTTCCTTAAGATTGTGGTGGCCACAGTACTGATTCCCTGAGAGCCACATGAGCAAATCACTGTGACCACCCCCACTGATCCAGCAGCGGAGACCAAATCACCTGAGTAACCAGTTCAGGTTATACCTGCTGCTCTTAAATTTTTGATTCCCTCCTGGAGGTACTATGTGTTATTGGTGATGCATTGAGCTGTTTATAAGAGCCTTTTCTAAAGTAGGCCGTATGGGAAAGTACAAGCTGCTGAACAAATTAATGACATTGTGAGTGCTGCCTGCTGGGGTGAAAATAAAGTGTAAGAGAAGACAGGGGGCAGGTAATGGGCCCTAACTAAGCTGCAAAACTTTTTTCAAACTGGCACTGACTGTGTGCTAACAGATGTGGCAATAACTGTCAACAAGATTTAGTGCACTTTAACACAGGCTCAGTAAGAGAGCAAAGGTTGAAGGAGTTCTGTCATTTTGTGTAAAGTTTAGTGTTTCCTGCTTCTGAAGCAACTCTTTCTAGGCAGCTTGGTCCCTGTTTCACTGCACATCATTTTCAACACTTAGGGAAATTCTGCTTGGTTTCAAGATTTTGAATATGCATTCTATCATTCTTACATGTGTTGTTATTGTTTAATTGTTGGTGGTGATGTTGATGCTGCTCTTTTTAAATTAAAATGGAAAAAATTTCACTGGGTTAGAGTATGACATGTCCAGTTTCTTATAAAATGTAGAAAGTATAATCACTATTCATATTTCTTTTGTTATCTGGTAATAAGTTTCGATCACCTCAAATGTCATTACCAGTTTTTCATAGATAATCCCAGGATAATTATATCTTTAAGAGTAATATGTACCTGGGTACAGCCACAGGCATGCCCACACCTGAGCCCCAGAGAAGCCCATCCAGCTACTGAACAGGAGCTGAGGCAGCCTGCTGCATACTCAACAGCACTGATACAAGAAGAGTCACCAGCAGAGCCTACAAATAAGGGAGGAAGTCTTTCCCCTCATAGCCCACTCCAGAGTAATAGAAGAAGCAAGTGTCCTACCAGATGACCAAACATCAATAAAAAATATACTAGAACTACAAATAAACAAGGAGATATGACACCACCAGAAGAATATGGTATTTCTCAAGTACCATATCCCATAGAGCAGGAAACTCTTGTGATGCCTGAAAAGGAATTCTGAGTACTGATCTTAAGAAAACTCAAAGAGATAAGAGAGGAATCAGTTAGAGAACACAGTGAAAGAAGAAAATATATCCAGGACATAAAAGAAGAAATTTGCAAAGACATTAACAGCTTAAAAAATAATGTAACAGAACTTCTAGAAATGAAAGATTCCCTTGATGAAATAAAAAATAAAATGGAACAGGAAGCTTGAGCATCAGGCTAGAGAAAGCAGAAGAAAGAATTTCAGATCTCAAAGATGGTCTTTTTGAAATAATCCAGGCAGACAAAATAATGGAAAAAAGATTTTTTTAAAAAAGAAGAAAATTTAAGATAGCTAGCAGACAATGTCAAGTGCATCAACATCTGAGTCATGAGTATTCCAGAAGGGGAGGAAAAAGGAAAAGGCATTAAAGACCTGTTCAAGAAAGTGTGACAGAAAACTTGCCAGATATACAGAGAAATGTAGACCTTCAGATTTATGAAGCCCAAAGATCCCCAAAAAGATTCAATCAAAAAAAATCACCTCCATGACACATTATAGTCTATTTGAAAAAATCCAAAAGCAAAGAGAATTCTCAAAGCAGCAAGAAAAAATGTCAAGGAGCCCTCATTAGACTAACAGAACACTTCTCAACTGAAACCTTACAGAAGAAAATGGGATGATTATTCTAAATACTAAAAGAAAAAATCTGCCAGCCAATAATTCTATACCCAGCAAGGTTATCCTTCAAAAATGAGAGAAAAAAATAGTATATTTTCAAGACAAACAAAAATTAGGGGAGTTCACTACCACATGACCAAAACTGCAAGAAATTCTCTAAAAGTCTTATATCTGGAATCTGAAAGATGATAATCACTATCACAGATTTTCAAGAAGGAACAAACCCCATCATTAAAACCAAAATATAAATGAGAAAGAGAAAGAAGCTCAATCATGACACCTCAAAAATCCAACTAACATTGAAGATTAAAATAAAAGGGGAAGAAAAGAACAGATGATATTTAAAACATCTAAACAAAAAGCAATATAATGACAGGAGTAAAGCAATACTTATCAATAACAACCCTAAATGTAAATGGATTAAACTCCACATTCAAAAGACACAGACTGACTGATTGGATTAAAAAGCTAGATCCAACTATATGCTATCTTCAAGAGATCCACCTCACCTATAAAGACACACACAGACTAAAAGCAAAGGGATGGAAAAAGATATACAATGCAAATGGAAACCAAAACGAAGCAGGAGTAGCTATTCTTATATTGGATAAAATGCACTTCAAACCAAAAACATAAAAAGAGACAAAGAAGGTCATTACTTAATGATAAAGAGATCTATCCAGTTAGAAGACATAACAATCATAAATATGTATGCACAGAACACTAGAGTGCTCAGATATGTAAAGCAAACACTCTTAGACCTAAGAAAAGAGATAGACCCTAATACAATAAAAGAGGGTTAGCTGACCACCTCTCTCTCAGCACCAGATAGATCTTCCAGGCAACACACAGCAAAGAAACACAAATTTATACTACACCTTAGACCAATTATACCTGGCAGATATCTGCAGAATATTTCATCCAATAAGCACATAATATGCATTCTTCTCATCAGCACACGGAACATTTTCCAGGATAGACTACAAGTTAGGTCACCAATCAAGTCTCAGCAAATTTTTAAAAATTGAAATAATTCCAAGTATCTTTTCAGACCACAATGAATTGAAACTGGATGCCAATAACAAGCAAAATATTGGAAACTTCTAAAGTGCATAGAAACTGAACAATAGACTCCTGAATGACCTATGGTTCCAAGAAGGAATTAAATAGGCAACCAAGAACTTTCTTGAAAGTAGTGAAAGAAAGGTATGTCACACCAAAACCTGGTGGATACTGCAAAAGCAGTACTAGGAAGGAATTTTATTGTAATAAATGCTTACATCAAAAGAGTGGAAAGTCTTCAAATAAATGACCTAACACTACACCTCAAAGAACTAGGAAAACAACAATAATCCAATCCTAAAAGTAGTAGACAGAAAGAAATAATTAAAATCAGAGCAGAACTAAATGAATTAGAGATACAAAAGATCAATGAAACAAATAGTTAGTTTTTGAGAACATAAATAAAAGAGACAAACCGTTAGCTAGGCTAACAAACAAAAAGAAGACAGAAGACCCAAACAACAAAAATCAGAAGTGAAAAGGGAGACATTATAACTGATGCCACAGAAATATGAAGAATCACTAGAGATTATTATAAACAACTTTTCAAATTTCTATGCCAACAAACATGAAAACCTGGAAAAAATGGATAAATTTCTGGATACATACAAACTACCAAGACTGAACCAAGAAGAAACAGAAAACCTGAACAGATCAGTAACAAGCAATAAAATTGAAGTAGTAATCAGCAATCTTCCAACAAATAAAAACCCTGGACAGGACAGTTTTACAAAGCTTTTTTTAAAAAATTAAGTCTTTAAAGAAAAATTAATACCAAACTTCAAACTTCTCTTCACACTTCCAAAAAATTGAAACAAATGCCATTCTCCCAAACTCATTCTATGACATCAACATCACCCTGATACCAAAACCAGATAAATGTACAAGAAAAGAAAATTACAGGCCAATATATTTGATGAACACAGATGCAAAAATCCTCAACAAAATATTAGCAACCAGAATACAGCAACACATCAAAAAAATTATACACCATGATCAAGTGGTATTCATCCCAGGAATGCAAGGTCAGTTCAACATATGCAAGTCAATAAATGTGATACAGTGCATCAACAAAAACAGGGACAAAAGCATATAATTATCTCAATAGATGCAGAAGAAAACATTTGACAAAATTAAACTTCCCTTCATGATAAAGACTCTCAGCAAATTAGGTATAGAAGGAAATTATCTCAACACAGTAAAAGCCATTTATTACAAACCTCTCACTAATGTCATCCTGAATGGGGAAAAGCTATAAACTTCCCTTCATGATAAAGACTCTCAGCAAATTAGGTATAGAAGGAAATTATCTCAACACAGTAAAAGCCATTTATTACAAACCTCTCACTAATGTCATCCTGAATGGGGAAAAGCTAAAAGCTTTTTCCTTAAAAACTAGTACAAGACAAGGATGCCCACTCTCATGACTCCTATTTAACATAGTATTGGAAAAGTACTAGCCAGAGCAATCAAGCAAGAGAAAGAAATATAAAGGACATCCAGATTGGAGAGGACAAAGTCAAACTATCCTTGTTTGCAGATGACATGATCTTATATAGAGAAAAACTTATAGACTATACTAAAAAACCTCTTAGAACTAATTAACAATTTCAGTAATGTTGAAGCATACAAAATCAACACCCAAAAAGCAGTAGCGTTTTTATACTCTAGTAGCAAAGTAGCAGAAAATGAAATCAAGAAAGCAAACCCATTTATAATAGTTGCCCCCAAAATAAAATGCCTAGGAATCAGTTTAACCAAGGAGGTGAAAGATCTCTATATTGAGAACTACAAAACACTACTGAAAGAAATTAAAGAGGACACAAAAAGATGAAAAAACAAATCATGCTCTTGGATGGGAAGAATTAACATCCATTCTACCCAAAGCAATCTACAGATTCAGTGCAATTCCCATCAAAATATCAATGACATTCTTCACAGAAATAGAAAAAGCAATCTAACATTCATATGGAACAACAAAAGACCCTGAATAGCCAAAGCAATCTTGAGCAAAAATGAATAAATAAATAAAGCCAGAGGCATAACACTGCCCAACTTCAAATTATATTGTGAAGCTATTGTAGCCAAAACAGCATGGTACTGGCATGTAAACAGACACTTGCATCAGTGGAACAGAATAGAAAACCTAGGATTCAACCCACATAGTTACAGCCAACTGATCTTTGACAAAGGCAACAAGAACATACATTATGGAAAAGACTGCCTCTTCAATAAATTGTACATCCATATGCAGAAGAATGAAACTGGACCTGTACCTCTCATCATATACCAAAATCAACTGAAAATGGACTTAAGATTTAAATGTATCCCAAACCCATAAAATTACATAAGAAAAACATAGGAGAAACACTCCTGGAAGTAGAGCTGGGCAAAGACTTTATAAATAAGACCCCAAAGGCACAATCAACAAAAGGAAAAACAAACAAATTGGATTATATCAAACTAAAAAGCTTCTTCACAGCACAGGAAACAATCAGCAGAGCCGAAAGACAACCCATGGAACTGGAGAAAATATTTGCAAACTATACATCCCACTAGGGATTAATATCCAGAATATACAAAAAACTCAAACAATTATCCAATAAAAAAAAACAATTCAATTAAAAAATGGAAAAATGAGTTAAATAGACATTTTTCAAAGAAAGAAATACAAATGACCAGCAGGTACATGAAAAAATGCTCACCATGACTAGTCATCAGAGAAGTGCAAATCAAAACCACATTGAGATATCATCTCATCCCTGTTAGACTGGCCGTTATTAAAAGGACCAAAAATAACAAATGCTGGTGAGAATGTGGGGAAAGGAGAACCCTCCTACACTGTTGATGGAACTGTACATTAGCACACCCATACTGGAAAACAGTATGGAGTTTTTTCAAACAACTACAGATAGAGAGAGCTACCACATGATCCAGCAATCCCACCACTGGGTATATATCCAATATGAAAATCATCATTTTGAAGGAACACCTACACTCTCATGTTCATTGCAGCTGTATTTACAATAGTCAAAATATGGAACCAACCTAAGTGTCCATTGGTAGAAGACTGGATAAAGAAAATGTGGTATATATACTCAGTGGAATACTAGGCAGCCATAAAAAGAATGTAATTCTGCCATTTGCAGCAACATGGATGAGTGTGGAGAAAATTATGTTAAGTGAAATAAGCCAGACAAGGAAAGAGAAATACTGTGTGTTCTCATTCATTACTGGGTGCTAAGAAAGAAAGAAGGAAGGAAGGGTGTGTGGGAGAGGGGGGGAGACAGAGAAAGAGAGAGAGAGAAAGAGTTAAAGAGAGAGAGGGGAAGGAAAGAAGGAAGGAGGGAAGGAAGGAAGGCCACAACGATACATTGAATTTTCAGAAGGAGAGAACAAACCTAAGGATACTAGAAATGCGGGGGGAGTGATAGGTTGGGTAAAGGGCATAAAGAAAAATCATGATTTGTAAGGATGAATACACTAATAACAAATAATAAAAATAAAAAAGAGTAATATGTTCATTTTTTTCTTAATTTTTAAAATTGAAACATTATTGATTATACACATTTGTGGGGTGTAAAGTAGAATATCAATACTTATGTAAAATATGTGATGATCAAATCAGGATAATTATTATATTCATCATTGCAAATTATGTCCCTTTAAAGAATGATTTTCTATTGTTCAATTTCCATTGTTGGTGGTGTTGTGTCTTTAATCTGACATTCTCCCTTCATATAACTTTCCTATGTATATATAAAATGTGAATTTTGCTCTTTTTCCATTAATGATCAGTGAATAAACAGATTATACTTTTATTAACACTTTTTTCTCAACTTAACTATTTCCTTGATTAACTGCTGATTTCTGTCTTCATTAGCAATAGTGTAGGATGGACAAACTTTGAAGATTAAGTCAGATGAGACTCAGCTCTTGAATTGAGCAAACTTGTAACCCCCATGTTACATCTGTTTTTTCTAAGGTTAGTAGATAGGTTTTTAAAGACAATTTTACCATGTGCCATGTATATTAGATAACAAGAAACAATCACATTAAGACCAGAAATGTCAATATTTACTCAATAGTTCAATAGGTGCCCAGCCAATATGATTTGTGACAAGTCTCCCTCACACCCCACTCCACTCAAGCCCAAGCAGTCTTTCTGATGCTTGATAAATACACCAGCCATAACACCATCTCCAAGCCTTTGCATTGATATCTCCTCTGTCTGTAAAATTCTTACCTCAGGTCTTCACATGTCTTCACATGGCATCTTCCTCACTTCCTTCAGGTCACTGAAAACAAGGCACTGTTAAAACATGCTCTCATGGAAGAGGGTTTCTCTGACCCCCTGTCTAAAATATTATGCCATTCCCTTCCTCCCATCCCATACTCCCTCCCCAACAATGTGTTATATTTTTTAAGAACCTGAACACTTTAATGAACTATAAAATATGTACAGAAAAAATGTACACATCATAGATGTCCAGTTGATGAGTTTTCACAAAGGGAGCACACCTGTAGAACCACTCGGATCAAGAAATAGAACATCATCAACACCACAGAATCCCCCCAGTTGTACGCCCTACTCCATATTCTGATTTCCATCACTATGGATATGTTTTTCCAATTTTTGTATTTTATATAAATAGAATCATATAGCATATATTTATTTGTGTCTGGGCTTCTTTAATTCTATGTTTGCATTACTTAATAGTATTAATTATATGAATATACAGCTTTTCCAGTGTGTGGTTGTTATTAATTCTACTGCCATGAACATTATTGTTGGACATTATGTATTTCTTTTGAGTATACACTGAGTAATGAAAAATGCAGGGTCATACAGGATATGTATGAGCAAAGTTCATGGAAAGATTTCTATTACCATTTTTTTTTTTTTTTTGTCTTTTTTCGTGGCCGGTAACGGGATCGCAACCCTCAGTGTCGAGCCCACACCGCCCTCAACCAGTGAGCGGACCGGTCTCTATATGGGATCCGAACCCTTGGCGGGAGCGCCGCCACACTCCCAAGCGCCGCACTCTACCGAGTGCGCCACCGGGCCAGCCCCTGTATTACCTTTTAATTCCATTTTTCTATGAACTTTTTGAAGAACTTTGTATGTTCAGCTTTAGTAGGTACTGCTAAATGTACTTTTATTGATTTACATTCCAATCAGCAGCATATGAGGATTACAGTTGCTCCACGTCTTCACCAACACTTTGTATGATGAGTGTTTTTAACTCAGACATTCTGGTTTATTGTGTTTTAAACATGTGATTTACTGAAGTATAATGATGTGAAGTACCATTTTATGAATCTCCTCTTTTGTAAAATATCTGTCCAAGTCCCTTGCCTATTTTTTTATTGATTTTATATCTTAGTTTTACTGATTGACTGACATTTGAAAGAACGAGGGTCTTTTGTTGGCCTGATGGTTACAAATATACTCTGTCACTGTGTGTGGCTTGCCTCTTTATTAATGATATCTTGTAAGCATCAGATGATCTTAATTTTATTATTTTTATTAATTTATTATATTATTGTTAACATTATATAATAATTATAATAATGCATATTATATACAGTACATATTATATCTAATAATAATATATGATAATATTGTCATAATAGCATATAAATTAGTATCAATTTATTCCTCTTTCATTATTGCTTTTTATCTATAGTTAGTTTTCTAAAAATCTTTTTAACATCTGCTATGTTATTTTTGAGAAGCCTTATTTGTTTAACTTTAACATTTAGATGAAACTGATATTTTTGTGGTTTACGATTGAGGTCGAGAATAATTTCTTTATTCTTGTCATTATCCAGGTGACACAGCACTATTTATTGAAAAGTCTCCTACCCAGTTTAATTCAAATTTCCACTTACAAATTTATTTCTGGACTCTATATTCTATGCTAGGAGTCAACAAACATTTTTCCATAGTGTAAGATGGCAAATATTTTAAGTTTTGTGAGTCATAAGTCTTGGTCACACCTACTCATCTCTGCCACAATAGCACAAAATCAGCTAAAGACAATACCTAAAAGAATGGGATGGCCGTGATCCAATAAAACTTAGAAAACCTACAAAACAGACAGCAGGCCAGATTTAGCCCAAGGCTGCAGTTTGCTGACACCTGTTCTATCTGATTGGTCAATTTATCAATCCTTATACCAATACTGCACAGTTCTAATGAATGTTTTCTTCTCCAAGACACCATTTACATTTTTCTAACACATTTTAGAATCAGCTTGTTAATTCCTCTTACCCAAAAAACAAACAAGTTAATTAATTAATAACTGCAGGAATTTTGACTGGAATTGTATTGACTGATTTAAGGAGAATTGGCATTTTTACAATTTGAGCCTTCCAATTGTTGAATATGATGTATCTTTCCATTTATTTAGGTCTTTCTTAGCTTCTCATAACAGTGGTTTATAGTTTTCTGTGTAGCAGTCTTATGCTTAGATACTTGATGTTTTGGGATGCAGTTCTAAACAGTATCTTTTCTAATATTTACTCTCTAGTTGTCTGTTGCACACAAATACAAAGCTCCTAAAGCCACTTAGTTCTAATAGTGTATCTGTAGATTCTGTTGGATTTTAAATATATGTAATGATGTCATCTATAATGACAGTTTTATTCCTTCTTTTTTGATGCTCACATTTTTATTTATTTATTTATTTGTTTGTTTGTTGTTTCTCTGGTAAAGAATACACAGAGTGATAATGGACATTAATGTCTTATTTCTGATATCAGAATGTGTGGGATAGATTTCAGTATGCTACCATTTATCTGATGTTCGCTGTATACTTTTAGAAATACACCTTATCAAACTAAAGATTTTCCCTTTATTTCATGTTTACTACGTTTCTATTACAAAAGGGTGTTGAATTTTATAAAATTCTTGTTTTAGATCTCGTGAGAGAATCATTCATTTTTTTTCCCTTCATTCAATAGATGTGGTGAATTAGATTGCCTAATTTTCAAATTTTAAAACAACCATGTATTTCTTAAATAAATCTGGCTTGGCATGATGTATTATCTTCTATATACAAAACTGGATTGAATTTACTAATACTAGATTTAGAATTTTTGCATCTATGTTCATGAGAATGGTCCGTAATTATTTTTCTTATAATGTCATCATCAGGTTTAGTTGATAAGGTTGTGCTGGCCTCACAGTACAAGTTGAGGTGTGTTCTATCTTACTCTATTCTCTGAAGGCGTCTGCCCAAAATTTCATTCTGGGAAGGCTTAAAAATTCAATTATCATAAAAGTTGATATACTACTATATAAATTTTCCATTTTTCTTCTTGTGTCAGTTTTGGGAAATTTTGTTTTGCTAGGAACTTTTATATACCATCTTCATTTTCAAATTTATTTACATAAAGTTGTTCCAGATACTTTTTATTCTCTCTGTAATATCTGTATTATCTTTAGTGATGCAAATTTTCATTATTCTTACTTGTAATATGTTTGTTTTTCCATCTACATTCCTTGGATTTTGCTCTTCTTTTTCTAACTTCTTGAGGCAGATACTTAACTCTTTGATTTTAGTTTTTCTTCTTTTCAGATTATATACATATACATTGATGACTTTGCATTGCCTTTTTAAGCATGGCTTTAGTAGGATCCTGCAGATATACTGTGCTTTTATCATCATGTTATCTAATTCTAATGAGATTTTTTTTATTTGTCTCATTGGTTACTAAGTGCCACACTGCTTTATTTCCTATAGTTTGGAGAATTTTTCGTTATTTGTTGTTGATATTTAGCTTAATATCACTATGGTGAGGGGTGCTATAAACAATTTCAGTCTTTTGAAATGTGATACTTGGTTAATGGCCCACCGCATGATAAGTTTTGGCAGATATTTCATGAGTACTTCAAATAAATGTATATTCTGCAGTGTTTGGTTAAAGTGTGTTATATATAAGCGTACTTCACAAAGTTCATAGAAAATTGAATTAAAAAATGTATCATCAGGTGATTTCAACATTGTGCAAATGTCATAGAATTACTTACGCAAACCTGAATAGTATAGCCTAATACACAGCTAGGCTACGTGGTTTAGCCTATGGCTCCTAGGCTACATAACCTGTACAGTATTTTACTGTACTTAATAATATAGACAATTGTCACACAAAGGTAAGTATTTGTGTCTCTAAACATAGAAAAGGTATAGTAAAAATACAGTATAAAAGATAAAACATGGTTCACCTGTGTAGGGCACTTACCACGAGTGGAGCTTGCAGAACTGGAAGTTACTCTGGGTGAGTTGGTGAGTGAATGGTCAGCGAATGTGAAGGCCTAGGACATTACTGTGCAATACTGTAGACTATATAAATACTGTACACTTAAGATACGCTAAATTTATTTTTTTAATGTTTTCTTTCTTCAATAATAAATTAACCTTAGCCTACAGTAAAGTTTCTGCTTTATAAACTTTTTAATTTTTTTTCAACTTTTTGACTCTTGTAATAACACTTTGCTTAAAACACAAACACATTGTACAGCTGTAAAAAATATTTTATTTTTTTATATATTAATGCAATAGGCTTTCTTCTTTTTTTTTTTTTTACTTTTTAACTTTATTTGTTAAAAACTAAGACACAAACCCCCACACATTAGCCTAAGCCTACACAGGGTCAGGATCATTAATATCACTGTCTTCCATGTTCACATCTTGTCTCATTGGGAGGTTTTGTACTCTGTTACACTAAAATCTACAGGTGTGTCTTGAACTTTCAATGGATCTCTTAGCTACACATGATTTTATAACACCATGAGTTAACCATTTCGAAAAATATTTTTCTGTGCTATTCAGATTTTCAAATATTGACACACTTTATTATACAATATCAAAAATCACACTTGCTAACTTCAAGCTCACAATGGCAAGCACAAAATTTTCTAAATTCCTAATTTTCAGTTGAAAAATTGAATTTTATTATTGGGAACAAATACTATCAATTTTTTTTTCAATAAATTGTCAGGCTCACTTTTTCCATTTTTATGAAAATGTGTGCCAAATACCCAAGTCTGAATAACCACAGTGTTAATGGCAATAGCCCTTTGAGGTTTCTAAAAAAAAAAAAAAAAAAAAAAAAGTGGCTAGTTTAGCTCACAACTCAATCATGCAAGTGTTTTTCTTTAGACAAATATCACATTTTGGTATGAGGAAGTATTTTAAGCGTATTTCCCATTTCACCACAAAGAATACTAAAAAGATATACTCAAGAGTAAAAATTTAACTAAATTTTTATTGCTTCGTCAAGGCCATTTTAAAGTTTTTTCTTAAAAGTGGTATTCATGGTAATGAGGAATGCATTAGTTACTAGTGCAGTTAGGTGCTGCTTGTTTCATGTTAAGGAGCCAGAAGTTTTACCCAACATTATTTTTGCCACACCAGTGTAAATGTCAACACAATGTATGAAAATCATTTTGACCTCATCAATCCTTTGAAAATATTTCAGGGACCCCCAAGGTCCACAGACCCCATTTGGAGAGCTGCTGATAAAATGGACCGATGTGAAATTCTACATACTGCATAAAAGTTTGTGTTCCCTTCACACTGCATTATGATAAGGGCCAAGAAAGTTAACAGAACCCCAAGTTAAGAAATTATAAGTGTACTCTCATCTGTTTCACATGGATCTAAACTGATTATTCTGACTCTCTTTTCTGCAAGGGATGAAAATAAACGTGTTCTCCATGTTAATGGCTTAATACCTCACACTGAAGGCTATGTTAGTCTGCTCCAGGATAAATATCATATCTGGCATAGCAACTGCAATTGGTGTTACTGTTTGGTTAAGTTTACAGTTGTCTAACATCATAATACATGATCCATTCATGTTTTTATAGGTTCTATGTGGGTCATAAACAGGGATATGCCAGAGACCACAATTCCTGCCTACCTCAAATATTTGTGGGTGGGGTAATATTGATAGTGTTTACATACAGAACAAGAAACCAATGTGAGAGATCTACCAATTGCCAAAGGTGTATATTCCAACAATACCTCGGGGGGCCTTGGAAAAGGTCCCATGGTGGGTCTGTGAACTCAGTGATTACACTGTGATCTAAACTTTATTTATTATCTGCCACCTATATGTCTTCATTCTATTAGTGGGACTATGGGAGCAGTTTGGGTTTCAGAGAATTAATTTAAATTTTGACTCTGAATCCACCAATCCTCAAAAGTTTTAAATGTTCCTCTTTACCTCATGCATAGTCACTTGAATAAATGGCCATAGGTCCCTTTGGAAAAGGACTGGGGAAATTATTAGTTCATGCTCTCATAGTATTCCTAGGCTGTTCTCCTGAGAGACCTGCCCTCTCCTTCAATCAATAGTCTTCAATCAAAAGTCTGAAAATAGACTCAGGTCTAAAAACTGAAGATGGAAATGGGGTGGAGTTGGGGGGCGGCAGGGAAGACAAGGGGAGGAGGGAATTCTGCTTTTAGCCTCCTGATCATCTATTCTTGATTTATTTCATGGGTACATTAAGCAATGCCCTTTGTGACTGTCCACCTATCTTGCCTATAGGAACTCCATGCTGTATTTATTACTCTATTGTTTTCTAAAGGTTAGACTCCATGTTTGCCACTGTTATCTTCCTTCTTACTGCAATAATTGCATCTATGTTTCTTATGGCCTTTAAGTACCACCTCTTGGTATCTATTATTTAGTGATTCAGTCATTACCACTTTTATCAGGAATCCCAGTTCTGTATTGTGATCTTCCACCTCCTACCAGCTGGCTTAGAGAGCTGATGTGATACTGATGTCCCTGTCCATAGCACAATCCTTATTGTCTGGTAAATGGAATGTCCGATAGCCCATCCTTTGGATTATATTCATCGGGTGGGTTTTCTAGCTTTATGTATACATTTTCTCAGGCATGCCCAATGGCCTGAGCCTTTTGATGCCTGCCTTCTTCATCTTCCCTGGCAGTTCTGGAATTTCCATCTTATTTAGTTTGGGCCATAAATTTTTCCAAGCTTTCAAGAACCATCCTAGCAGCTGTTAACACCATCTCCTAGGACATATGCCAAGATTTTAAATCTTATATCACAGGAGAGTGCTTCCATATCAATTAACTGCTGTATCCAAATGCATATTCTGTCACTTTGACAAATCAAGTCCCTCAGGATCCATGCCATGTGTACTCTGCCAGATCCTGCAGATCTTTCAGCACCTTTAGTGACAGCCCCTCTCCTCTTTTAGCCGTCCAATAGCACCCCTCTTCTGGCTGTGCTGGTATTTGACCCTTAATATTTCTCTGGTTGTCGGGGGGAGTGATGGGAGTAAATCCTGAGTGAGGGCAATGGTTATACTATAAGAAACCTGCCCTTTTTTAGGTTTCTACGTGATCTTCAAGTGCGGGTGTGAAAAGTACTATCTTGTAAAAAGAGGGAGAGAGAGAATCTAGAAGATTTCTTCAGGCCCAGAGAGAATCTAGAAGTTCTAATTTCTGAACTGCATCTCTCCAGATATTTATGTATCACTATCACAACTAGCAGAGTTCCGATTGTGGAATAGGAGACCACACTTCGGTGAAATCTGCTGCTGTTATAATCAAGTTCTGGGCCTGGTCCTCTGCTCTCTTTGCTCCCTGGCTGTGCAAGATTAGATTTCATTAGATCTTGCAAAATAGGCCCTTTGGCTTTTACAATTTAGCATTGAATTGGTGATTAATCAGTGTGATCTTTGCTTTCACATACAACCATTACAAAAATTTTGTTGAATATCTACTGTGTGCTAGCCCCTGCAAGTACATAATGAATGAGACAGATAGGGTTCTGCCTCTAGCGGGTTATGTCATTTAATCCTAACAATAATCCCACAAAGGAAGTAATATTTTGCCACTTTAAAAGCTAAAGAAACTCAGACCACTTATCTCAAATGCTAGAACAAAAGAGCATCAAGACTGTTAGAGACCTACTTGTGGACTGAGAAAAATGTACAAACTTAGGGGTATTACTAAATTCAATTCACTAAATTAATCATTGCACAACCATTAAAAAATCATAGGTTGAAGAATTAACAGAACCCCAAGTTAAGAAATTATAAGTGTACTCTCATCTGTTTCACATGGATCTAAACTGATTATTCTGACTCTCTTTTCTGCAAGGGATGAAAATAAACGTGTTCTCCATGTTAATGGCTTAATACCTCACATTTGAGAATGCTTATGATGTAGAATTACATGAAGAAAGCCTGGTATAAAATTATGTAAAGAGTATTATTATTATTTTGTTTTTAGCATATACATTTATTTGAAGTGTAAAAAAAAGAAAAGGGATTATTTTTTTAAATGATAGTTTTTTTCACATTCTTTTAATTTTCTTCAATTTTTTAAAATAGGTTTGTATTCCTTTTAAAATTAGGAAGTGTGTTATTTCAAAACTTTTTATTTTTAAAAAAAGTCTTACTTACCTCTGTCCTTGAAGTTCTAAGCCAGTGGTATCTTTAGATAAATTCATTAATATGTAAGAGCTAAGGTGAAGGAAACTTCTATGTAATTTAAGGACATTAACATGGGAATATCTGAACGGTAGAAAAAGCTAAAAAGCTAATATAAAATTTTGAGTAAGATGATTTTAAGAGAAAAAGAAAAACTAAGTCACAATATAATATTGTTGCTATGGATTGAATGTCCCCCCAAAATTCACTGAAGCTTGATCCCCATTGTAACAGTATTAAGAAGGTGGAAAATCTGATTATGATACTGGAGAAAGGTGGGGCCTTTAAGAGGTGATTGGATCATGAGGCCCGTACTGTCACGAATGGAATAACCCATTCGTGGGGTAATGGGTTAATGGTTTAGTGGGTTGTTATGGGAGGCGCACTGGTGACTCTACAGGAGAGCAAGTGAGCACATAAAAGTTCTTGCTCTTGCCATTTCTGCCATGTGATTGCCTGTGTCTTCACCGGACTCCGTAGAGAGTCTCCACCAAGAAGAAGGTCCTCACTAGATGTGCCTCCAGGACCATGGACTTGCCAGTTTCCAAAACTGTAAGAAATAGATTTCATTTCTTATGCATTACCCAGTATCAGGTATTTTGTTATAAGCAACAGAAAACAGACTAATAAAGCTATACTCAGGAAAAAGCACAATGGATATTGTTAGCAATGTATAAGTGAAAAAAATAACTTGCTTTAAATTGGCCAAAATTACTTTCATTCATATTAACTACTGAGTTTTCTTCACTGATTAGCCTATTTATAAGTTGGCATTCAATACTGGACATGGTAAAGATTTGTATTTTGTTTGTACACGTATGACCACATTTCTTTAATCCTAAGAAAAGTTCCAGCTGTTCTTTTCTTTTATGCATACACAGCAGCCAACCACTCATCTTTCATTTAGAACATCTTCTAGTCTTTAACCTTTACTGTTATTTGACTCTATTCAATTAATATGCCCAGTCATACATTAGAAATATGTTAAAACTTGAATTAAATGTCTTGGATGAAAGCTTATAACACCTCATCATTTTCTATGGAAGACTAATTAATTAAAGTCTGAAAATGTTAAATGACTGTAAGCATTTTCTACACTATTAAAATTTTTCTGTTTTAGACATTAGAAAGAGATGTAGTTTGAAACAGTAATAATAGTTATTTGGTATTGTATTTCTACTGTACTCCAGATACAAAATTAAGCATATCCCTCAATTATTCATACACTTTTTCACTAAAGTTATTGTACTAATATTATGCATGAAGAAATGTGGTAGATTCAAATAGAAACAAGGGAGGAAAAGAAAATTAAACTGGTAATTAAAGTATAGTCTGTGCTATCATGGGGACTACTGGTGAAAAAATTTACAGAGACATACTAGGAACATCAAATCTTGTTGAAAAGATTCAGGAACTTAGAGAATACATGACATTAAGTGGAGACCTGAAGAATGAGAATGAAATGGGTAAGCAAAGAAGAGGAGGAATGTTTATATCCCTCTAGGCTTCTGGGAGGGCAGCTGGACACAGGTGAAGAGCAAAGTCATCGCAGTATGAAATCACAATGGAACTGGCTAGTTATTGACGTGGCTTTTGTTTCAGCACCATGAGGACAGGAACACATCTATTTTGTTTCGTCTTGTCCTCCCGGGATTGAGCTTGGTACCTGGCACACAGTAGTAACCCAATGAATATTTGCGAAATGATGAGGAGGACTGCAAAGCACGTGGGGCAGGACAAACTCCGTGCACATCACAGGAACACATTAAGATTAATCTTTATAAAAATCAGCCTTTTACAGGTGAGAAGACTGTGACTCTGCATTTAAAATCCTGTTCGAACTCATGAAGTTTGTTTATAGTAGAGTGAAGATAACAACTCAGTTCTGTTCAAAGTCATTTAATGGCTAATACCCTACGAGGCATCTATTTTACTGTTGATATTGGCCAGTAAAAAACAGTCTGAGTTCAAAACCCCAGCCAAAATTTTGCCAAATTAATTAGCAGCTCCTTTTTATAAATCAAATATAGAATCATTTATCTGTCCTCTAAGTGATCTGTTTTTTCCCCTATTATCTTTTATTTAATTCCCTTCTTCCTTTATTTTAGTTTTCCACATTATTAAGCTGCTTGTTGATTCTAATCTATTTAACTTTTTAAGATCTTGCTTTATTGACAATACTAATTCGTGTGTGTGTGTGTGTGTGTGTGTGTGTGTGTGGTGTGTATATATACACACACCACACACACACACATGTGGATATCTGTGTACAAAGGTACTTCAAAAAGTTTATGGAAGGATTTGTATCATCTTTTAATTTCATTTTTCCCCAAACTTTTTGAAGTCCTCTTATATATATGTATTTGTATATTTAATATCACTGGAATAAAACTGAATGGTTCCAAATAAGAAAATAGCTGTTCATGATTTTTAACTGCTTTAGAATAAACTTAAAAATCCTACTTGGGAATATCAGTTCTAAGGAAAAACGGAAGAAAAAAATCTCACTTAGATTTCAGGCCAACTAAATGAATAAATCTAATCTTTAAAATTAAGTTCCAGAATTAATCTGTCTCATCCATTCTTTTTGTCCTTTGAAAGTTCATCTGCTTTCATTCTCTGTTATTCTCATTCACACAAATTTTAATCACTTGATAAAAAGTTGAAATATAGACCTCTGGGAAAACAAAGTCAAAAGCAGGCTGGCCATTGAGTCATCCTGTCTGTTAAGAACTGGTCAAGGAATGGTGTTACTGTACAACCTTCTGCTTTCTAATATTTATGTTATAAAATAAGAAACCCAAAGAGAATAGAGTGGTCACTACTTTGATAAGATTGTTGGTAAATCGGAGTATTGAAATTATGCTGATGCAATGTGTAGGACCATTGCCAAGAAGACCTTCTAGTCCCTGAGGACAGTGGCAATTGTGCCATTTGATGGGTCGTGAACCTCTAGGCCTATTAATAAATGCTGATATTAACATGTTCAGAAATATTGAATTTCAGCTTTGAATAGTAATCCTAAATGTATATCTGCATACATGAGAGAGTTTGCTTTCTTTCAAATCAGTTCATCCTAATCATGAATGCCTATTCACCTCCATGCCAACCTCAAATGTAACTGCTAGATATTAGACTTCAATTTAATATCATCAAAAATGAGGTGAGAATCTTAAATGGTATTTTTATGATATATATATATGATATATATATATATGTATTTTTATGATATATATATATATGTACTTTGAGTGAGTGAAAAGTCATAGATAATATGGTAATAATGTGTGTAAAATAAACTCTTCAAACTTAGAGACTGCCTTTATTGAAATAATTCTGTAATACTGCCAAAACTAGTCAATATCAATAATATAAATCTCTTAATAGTTTTCATTAGGCTTAAAATAGGCATACCATGTCCTGAACGAACACATTTTTTTCTTTATTGAGAATTGAGAAATTCCACAAAATTTTCATTAAAATTCACAGAATATTGAAAGGAACATTTTATTTCTCAGTTTAAAAACTGAAAATCAAATACGTTTATGAATTGCAAGCTCAGTACTGGACACTAAATTGGCAATGCTCACCTACCAGGGGAAATATCTGTGAACCAATCACTGGCTAGCAATTGAAGAGAAAACAATCTTTTTGGACTGTAATGTGAAAAACTAAACCAGCAATTTCTTTTTCCGAAGCTCATCTCATTACCTAGCCTTCTGAGGCAGAAAACTAGATGTAAGTGAATGCTATGAGGCTTAGCACTAAGTGGGAGTGTGGAATGTTGTGTATTATGACAAGAAAATCTGGGAATATTGTAGAAATCAAAATGCTCTTAATGGTGCAATAAAAAAATCTATAAAACACCGCAATATAAAAATAAGCTGTCTTACATTATCTGGATGTGATGACTCCAAATGTGGAAACTTGACAGCCTAGGTGAATCTCAGAAAAATAAAAAATAAAATAAAAAGATAATTCATCTGAAAGATAGTAGTTTTAACTTGAAGTAAACACATAAACCTCACCTTTAGTGTGAAGAATTACAGATTGATTTATTTAAAACAAAAAATTGCAAGCTTTTTTTCTTGAGAGGGGTGTGTTTGTGTTTATCTGTGTGTGATATTAATTCTACAAGAGCAAGCTGTGTAGAATAGCAGACAGCTTTTATTAAAAACAAATAAGGGTGAAGAAGCACATTTTCTAATCTAGGATTTCACTAAAATATTAAATCATCTGCGTACATGTTAGCTTTCCTTCCTCTGATACTTGATAGATTTTTAATCCTCAGGTGACTTTCATGGTGACAAAAAAAGTGTTTGGTAGCAAAGTGCATGAAAACCGTGCACCAAGCACCAAGCCATTTGCATTGCAAAGCTCCTGGACCACAGCATCGTCCATAACTAAAGAAATGACTAAATTTGTACCTAGAATCAGTGTTGCAGTGGATGTGGTAGTTGACCTTTGTAATTTCTATCCCTGTTCGGGCCGACTTACTCGGGTGTTTGTAAGGTAATAGAGAGTGCCGCTGTGATTTGAACTTGAATATAAGCACAGAGCAGTTAGATCAAGACCAGGATTGGTCTGAACAGAGCAACATTAAACAGTAAAGAAAAAAATTAAGTTGAAAAATAAATCCATATCCCAATAGTAAATATGGTAGGTAAGTTACTTTATTTAATGAGTCAGAAAGAAGCACTGTCAAAAGGATCAATAATAAATAACAAAAACGTAGTATATCAATTTAAGGCTAAATATTCATTTATTATTGTGGAAAGGTGAATATAGCTTGATGTGAAACATTCTTTCTAAAAACAAGTTAACTACCTACCTAACCAACTAAGCATGGAGGGAAAAATAGTCATAACCACCAAAACAAAATTTTGTAAAGGGTATATGTCATTCCTTAAATAGAAATGAAATACTATAATTTCTGTCATTACATTACAAATAAATTTTGTCATTACAAAAACTTTGTCATTATTACCTAAGGTAAGGTCTTTCCTTTCCTTGTTTCATAATGTCTCTGAAAAAAAAAATTCACTTAGGTGTGCCAGAAAAAAAAAAATTCACTTTGAAAATTGGCACTGGACACATGAAAATTTGTCTAAGACAACTCTAGATATTTGGGCTAAATAAATATTCTTATTGCCTAACAGCATGGCTGTGATAACCAAATTGTATAACGAGATCTTATTCTTCTCCTGCCACCCCTGGTGTAATAGACTAATCTTTAGAAATTGCATGAAGTCGTTTCCCAAAATAATTTTTCTTGGCCGACGATTCATTCAATGCTGAGAATAAAGACCAAAAGCGTAGTTACCCTCATAGATCTTACATTACAGCAAAGACTTTACAGTAAGTAAAAGATAAAAGATATATACAAAAAAATTACAAATTGAATTTCATCATATAGAGCTTTCCAGTATGAAGGAGATAAATAATGTGATATGGAGTAACTGGTGGGTTTTCAGTCAAGGAATGTGTCTCTAAGAAAACTACAATGAATTTGAAGCTGAAGAATGAGGAAAAAATAATGGGACAATAAAAGTGTATTGCAGAAAGAGAAGGAATTTCAAGTCCAAAGACGCTGAAGCAGATCAGATTTCTGTCTTTCTGAGCAAGAGTTAGGAATTCCTCAAAACTAGAGTAAAATGAGCAAGGGTGAGGTCAGGCTGTGGCCAGAGGGAAAGGAGGAGGGAAACAACAGCAGGTAATCGGAAGATTTCCAGCAGGGAGCAACATGATCTAATTTACACTTTAAACATTACACATTACACATTTAAACATTCTTAGTACAAAATATAGCACACAAACACAAATTTAAAAAATAAGTATATACTTAATGATTTATCAAAAATGATCAACCATGTAAACATCACCCAAAAACAAAAGAACATTTTCAGTACTCTGGTTAATTTCCTTAAGTCCCTTCTCCAATTGCAAGCTTTTTCTCTCCATCAGAAGACCCATCGTCCTAACTTGTATTTTAAATACTTTATTTCCCATATAATTTTAGCACCTAAAAATATATTCCTATACATTTTATTTTAATTTTTGTGTTGAAATAAATAAGATCATTAAGTAACTGTTTTTTGTGTGTCTGGATTCCTTTTGTGGAATTTGCTCATTTGTTGTCTTTGGCTTTAGTTTGTTCATATTCATCACTCTGTAGGATTACAGAGATAGAGAGAATCAAAGCAGAGATGCAGTCTTTGTGAGAGTCTGCCTAATTCTGCTTTGCTCCTATTGCTTGGGTGCTGCCTTTTGGGGTCCCAATCCAAGACTAGGGACATTTACCAAGCCCCCTACTTTGGTGGACTTTGGACTCAATCCCATGAGTCTGACAAAAGTCTGTGCACTCTACCAACCTCCCCTCCTGGAACGAACAAAATCTCCATTTTCAGCCAGATGGTGGCCCAGTTTCTTTACTCTCTTATTAGCTTTCCAAGCCTTCAAATAGGTGTGTGCATATACTCATATGTGAATACACACACACACACACACACACACACACACCTACAAATGCATCTGTATATGTGTATGGGTATGGATACGTGTATGCATGTATATGTATGTGTATGTGTATGTGTATATGTATATGTATATGTATATGTATATGTATATGTATATGTATACAACAGTACTAGTTGTTATCATTAGTAGGATTGGCCCAAACTACCAAGTTCTTATTACAATAAGTAAAATCCCTTAATTTATCTTTTTGAACGATTACTGACTGCTTTTATGAGAATGGATTTAAGTAGTAAGATTTGAAGATGGGATGCAAATTAGATCAATAGTACTGTTGTCTGTGCGATAGATGAAGATGTCTTAACTAGATATAATACCTATGAAAGGAGGGTTTTTTTGGTCTCTCTTTCAGGGAGAAATCTCAGGACTGGCTGGTTAGCTAAGTTGGTTAGAGTACAGCCTTATAACACCAAGGTCAAGTGTTCGGATCCCTGTACCATCAAACCAAAAAGGAAATCTCAATTGTTAGAATGTGTAGAATGTGGGAAATAGAGGAGATAGAGAGGCTAGCACCGCTCCCCAAAATTACATCTGGGATCAACTATTCCTATCCCATCACTACTAAGTATCCTAGTCAAATGAGATTTTCCTTAGTATCATAATTCAACATTTAATTAAAGTATATTCTAAGATTCTGGGCTTTGGAAATATATTTATAATATGGTGCACGTGTTAAAATGAATAAAATGTCAAATACCACAAATAGATAAACTAAAAAAAAAGTGCAATCTTTTTTTTTTAAATCTTTACTATTAAAGTCATGTCAAATATATACAAATATATCGCAGACTGTATGTGCCATATGAAACTCTGATGCCTAATAGTGTAGGAAAACTAAAATCCAACCAAATCTGCATCCAGTTAAAGGATTTCCTCAAGAAAACCCATCTGGCTTAAAACAAATGTCATCTTTGACTGATAAACCAATGTCTAATGAATTTCTGTCCTGAGTGAGTCATCGAATTCAACATCCATTTGCTTTAGTTGAAATAAGGTACTTTAAAGTTCATTGTTGATGACAGAAGTAAGACTATTCAAAACCAGGAAACAGAAAAAAAGAGTACAGCTGTAGAGGAGACATGTTATGAATGATATATTTTTTAACACCAGATTCTGGATGTCCTTAACAAAATTGATATGCTTAAGATCAAAATCAAGAATGGCAAGTCTGAAAAAAAAAAACAACAAAAGGATCTAATGTAGGAAGGAAATATAAAGTTAAGAGAATACTTAGATTTGACTGAAAGTAATCAGTTTTATAGAATAGTTAACTTTATCAAATAGGTCAGTAATGACTAATTATTAATAAAATAAGTGATCATTTTCACACAGGGCTTTTAAATGTACAGTAAGTGATACACTGGGCAATTACAACAGTATCATTGTATGTAGAAATCCATAAATTATATTATTGACTATTTCAAAAAATTCAGATTGATGATGAGAGGAGAAAAATGAAATAGGGAGAATAAGGTGCACTTTGCTAATATATGTTAACACTTCAAATGATGGTGACATCTAAAAGAGGAAACAACATGTGTTCGGTTAATTTTTTTAGAAAGTATTTATATCACATAGGATTTGAAAATATTGATGGACTTTGTAAACTACACTAGAGCTATTTTATAATTTTTGGTAGATGTCTTTCAGAAATCGTAAAAGTGTGATTACACGTTCTGTGTGTTTAGAAGTAGTTGGTGTATAAATATATGAATAAAGTGACCATATGTCCTGTGTTATAGGGGACTGTGAAATTTTCAAATATTTTTATGTGGTTGTAAATAGATTTTTTTTGGTTTTTGTTCTTGTTTGGTTTTATTTTTATGTGTTTTGTTTTCTCAATAACCTTCACAGATATAATATGCATGATTGATCATAGCTCACTAGATAGTCCTTCTCGGGTGTGAGGAGTGGAGGCCAGACTCCACGGAGATGTATAACAAAATATGAGGGAGGTGGCAGGTGGCAA
Organism: Galeopterus variegatus; assembly: GCF_000696425.1. Taxonomy (NCBI): domain Eukaryota; kingdom Metazoa; phylum Chordata; class Mammalia; order Dermoptera; family Cynocephalidae; genus Galeopterus; species Galeopterus variegatus. The sequence goes on along the minus strand of NW_007726183.1, from coordinate 432,855 downwards.
AGCACCCCCAGGTGAGCAAATGCACTGCGGCCCCTTCTCCTCCTTTTCAAAAATCCCTCCTCCTCCTGCACTTTCCTATCTATTCTGTCAAACTGTGAAACTCAATTTTTCATTCAGAAAATGTTATCACCATGGGTATATATTATGTTTGGGGGGAGGAACAGGAGAGAACTGAAAGGCTAAAATGTGAGTAAAGGTTTTCACCTTTTACTTACGGTTCGCTGTTGATCTAAATGTAGCATCTCAGTAATGTTAAGTTAACTTACCTTTTGGTATAGCAGCAAATGTAGCTTTTCCCCAAAAGCTGTCATTAAAATACTCTATACTTTATCTATTCACTCATTTAATACCGAGTTCTTAAAGTGTGTCAGAAGCTGTTCTAGAAGATTGTGATACATTAGCGAAATGATTCTTGTTATGGAAATGTAATTCTATATATTATACAGGCTTTTCTACATAGCATTTTTCCTTTTCCCTTTCCCTCTGAAAACTATACATTGTAGTCAAACAGAAACTATTATAAATGTCCCTTTACTTTTACTATCTGCTACTACCTACCTCTCCTCCAGTACTTTACTCCCATTGCTACTTCTCCACTGTAGTTTGGTAGATATGAAGTAGAGTTATGAGGATTGGTTAGTAGTACAGAAAATAAAATGAAGGTCTTGAAACAAGGTAGATGGAAGATTGAAGGTTGAGATACTTATTTAATGGAAAGGAAGAGTAAGCTCCAAGATTTTTTTTTTTTTTTTTCTGACCCGTAAGGGGATCACAACCCTCAGCACGGTGTGGTCTGCACCACGCTCAGCCAGTGAGCACACCGGCCATCCCTATATAGGATCCGAACCCGTGGCCTCAGTGCTACCACTGCTGCACTCTCCCGAGTGAGCCACGGGGTCGTCCCAGGCTCTAAGTTTTGAGAGAGTGTAGTGGAAATAAACTATCCCAGAAAACCTTGTCCTGGAAAAAAAAAAAAATAGGTGAGGCTGCAGGACCCTTAACCTTGAGCCCAGGTAGGAAATGGAAATAAGGAAAGATCTAAAGCACAGAGGGCTTTGAACAGACTCATGTCAGACGAATGCCTTTTTAGGCTATGGGGCTGTTTGTGTTTGATTAGCTCAGTCTGTTAGAGTGCAGCCTTATAACACTAAGGTCATGGGTCCAGCCTTAAAAAAAAGGAAATAAAAAATCTGCAGTGTTTAGGTTTTGAAAAGTTAACATGATCTTTTATTCCGCAATTGTAAATAAAAAAACCTAATACAGAAAGGCCTCATTAAAGAAACATTTATTTGGGATTAAATTTTCATCAAAGTGGTGGTGACATATTGCTAATTGAAAGCAAAATGTTACAAAATAGGTCATTCAGTATGATTCCTTTTCTATAAAGAAAAAACTGTGTATTTTGTATATGTATGCTCATTCTCATATGTAATAGATATCTACAGAGAACCTACTATGCACCAGGAACTAGACTACATGCTGGGGAAACAGTGATGAGCACTAGAGAAATAAGATCCTTCCTCTCATGAAGCTCTTTCTAATGGAAAGAAAAAGACCACAAAGAAAGAAATTTGAAACACATTGACAGATGCCCTCCCTTAATAGTTGGTTCATCTCCTTTTGAAAAGATTTCTGGGAGCTCTCTGATCTAGACATTAGTCCGTTTTGAACTCCAACAAGACCCTCTCAATCCTACACTAAGTTCTTCTTCCTCTGTATTTTAAACAGTCATCTGTCTGATTCTGTTGTTAAACTGAGTCACTTGAAAGCCAGTACAATTTGTGTTTACAACTATATCCCCAGGGTCATCCCATATAAGATATTCAATAATCTTTGAATGATTGAATAACAGATAGCCACCAAAACACTTCACAGGTTGCAATAAAATGTGTTACCTGTTTCTGAAGAAATTTTATAAAAAGAAAAGAAAAATAGAACCTAAATTTGGTAAATCACAATGAACTGATATTGGGTGAAACAAGTATGAATTTTTATGATCCCTTATCAGTTTTGGCCAAATAAACTTGTGCTCCATCCTGATGTTCTTCTCACCTCTTATACTTTCCCATCTGCAATATTCCAACATTTCCAACTTTTTGATCTATTCCTTAGGCTAATTACAGAGATCTACACATCACAGTGGCCATCACTGGACCAGTGCAGGATCTTCATCCTTCCTGTGGTTGAGGGTAGTGGATAGCTGTCTATGACTCTCTAAAGAATGCTTGGGAGTGTGGGAGGCAGCATAGATCCCCTCCCCCAAGATGTCTAAGCTTTGATCTTGGGAATTGTGAATATGTTATGTTATATAACAAGGGGGAGTTAAGATTGCTGATGGCATTAACATTGCTAAATCAACGGTCTTTAAGATAAAGGGATTATTCAGATGCATCCATTGTAATCTCAAAAGTCCTTGTAAGTGGAAGATAGTCAAGAAAAGAAGGACCAGACAAATGACAGGGTGAGACCCAACGTTTGTGGCTTTGAAGGGGTCCATGAGCCAAACAAAGCAGATAGTCTCTAGAAGTTGGACAAGGCAAAGAAATGGATTCTCTCCTGTAGCCTTCAGAAAGAAAGGCAGCCTGCCAACACTTTGATTTTAGCCCAGTGAGACCTGTTGTGGACTTTTGACTTCCAAACTGAAAGATTGATTATTTATGTTGCTTTAAGCCACTAAATACTGGCAATTTGTTTCAGCAATAGAAAACAAAGAGGAGGAGGATAGGAAAAGCAGACTACAGAAAGTCAGAGAGCAAGGTTGTGAAAGACTCAGCAAGAACAGCATATAAGGACTTTGAAATTTATCCTAAATGCATCAGGAAGCCATTGGAGGGTTTCAAGCTAAATAGTTTTAAAAAATAAACTCTTTCTGTTCTGTGGAGGATGGACTATAGGCATGCCTAGAGAATATCACCTAGAAAAAGTACGCAGATAGAAAAGAGAAGGCAGCTCAGGAAAAGATGAGGAATAGACATAGAAAAAAACACTGGAAGGGCAATCCATATGTTGCCATTAGCTACTTTGGGGGGTGACATGGCAGATGATTTGCGAGTTATTTATTTATTTATTTTGGTCTTACAAGTTTCTTTATTGAGTATATTTTACATAGTAATTTTTAAAAATAGCAACAAGCGGCATAACATATGGAGAATAAATCACCCACAAGTATAAGATGTTAGTTCCTACCCTGTAAAGAGAGGAGAAAACAATGAATAACCTAAGAGTGGAATGAAAGATAAAATCCATTAGAAGATTTCAGTTTCTGTTTGCCTTCATTTAGGCAGGTAGACATAGAGGGTGGGCACTGAGATATTTTTATCATGCACCTGCAAATTCAGGTAAACTGTTTTTCTTGACATGATTCTGAAGAGTTCTTCGATTTCAATGTGAGTAAATTTATTAAGGAACTTTTATTTCCAGATTATTCAATAATTGATATTTTGTTAAGCATAATTTATGCATTAAACTAATAATGTGCATGTTTAAAAAATAGCTAAATCTCTAAGCAAAATAGAAAAAGACTTTTTAAAACATATACTCAAAGAGCATGTCAATATGTGTGCACTGAAGTTTTTGCTTCCTCCCCCCCCTTTCTCTCTACCATCCTAAGGATGATTTATATGCAGTCATTTGAGTTCTCTCAGTCTCTGAGTTGCCCATCCAGAAAGCCTGGAATACTGGATGACTTATTTTTGCTGTGGCATTTTGCATCAAGTAGAAATGGCCTAACATGGAACCAGTAGCATTTAAAGCTCAGCATAGATGTTTTGTTTTTTCTTTAATAAAGTAGTAGCCACTGTCAAAATCAGCATCTCTGAGAAATCTGATTTCAGAAATGCCTCTCATTTCACAGTTTGAAATCATACAGCAGGTACACAGAGCCACTATCTCAGTGCAGATAGGTTAAATGGTTTTCTTGGGATAATGGCACAATTCATCCATAAGTAAGACCACCCCAGGATCTGAATTAGAATGAGCCATTTAATAAAATGCAGCCTCACCTGCTAGTTTAAAGATTTTTGATAACTCCCCAATAGGGAATAGTATAGATCTAAAAATTGGTTTCCTATTTGGGGGCTCAAAAACATTGCAAAAATATGCCTTTTATTTTTGTGACAATTGATAAGAAAGATATAACCAGATTTGAATTGTAGATAAAATTCAATCCAAGATATGAATATGAGCAGATACAGTTCAGCTGACACAGAATGGGAGTATTGCTGTGAAACTTTTCACAGCTTGAATGCACATAAAATACTGTGAGGAAGGCAGCCTGGCCACGTTCCGCATTCTGAGTCAGGGCTGGTGGTGCAGTGCCATTTTGCAAGGGAAGACCAGGCAGGAAGGAGGGAAGAGAACAGAAAGGAGTCAGGTCATATCCACCATAGATGGAAATGCAGGGAATGAGGGAACTTCTCACAGAGAGGACTCTTGAGTTTAGGCATTGTAATTAATATCTTCCCCAAAGACACTCACAGTTGTATCTTGAAACCCCAAAATATTAGACCAAAATGACTCTTCACAAACAAAAGAAATGTTTTCTTATTTTTCACTGCTTTCCACAGCAGTGACAAATGTAATGTTCATACTTCAAAAGTAAGTATTTGTCCCTCAGAGATTGTTCCTCTTTTGTAAAGAAATTGAAAAGGAGATAAATAGTAGATGCTAATAATTTCCAGAAGTTACCCTATCTGAGACTCCTGAGATTAGCTTCTGCCTCTCTATGCCCATGTTTGCTTTGTAGTCTAAAGTGACAATGTGGCCTGCTGCTTAGAGAAGCAAAACGTTCAGAGCAACAAGATCATTGTTGCCTCCTTAGAGGGTTTGTGATTTTCACCAGTAACGGCAGAATTTTCTGCTGACATTAAAAAAATTTATCTGGATATTTTCCTGATAATTGCTATTAAAAAATATAAGAAAAATTTCTAGAATAAAATGTTAAAATTGGGACATTTATCTGTGTCCCATAAAAGTGATTACACTGAAAAACAAAAATGTCAGAGAGAAAGAGTTTTAAGTTCTGTTATAGCCCAGGTTTTCAAGACCCCAAAACTATAGTTTCTTATAACAATGACAGGAAAATTCACTCTGAGGAGTACCCAAGGTTCCTAAACCAAACCCATTTTGAAATCACCAAGGAAAGAGTCAGAATCTGAGAAGACACTTTGGGACCCATTTCACTTAAAGTACTGCAGTCTCATAGCTATTCGAAACATAAATCAAATTCTTTCCTATATCTGGGCCATAAATAAAAAAATTTCTTGAATTCACAAGGGAGGAAATTGCTTAATATTCCATCCCTACTGAGCAGCATTTGCCTACTTTTAGATGACACTCTGGCACTTCCTCCATAATACCTTAGGGGTAGCACCATAGATCTTCAATTTGTGGTCATTTTGCTTGATCATAAATCATGGTGCATCCAACTGTGTGTTTGTATAGCATTCCCCACTTAAGTCCACAGTAGAAGGCCATTCCTCTACCCTACTCCTGGAACATATGTTGCCTGATGCTACCTGTTGTGGGCTGTGCTATTGTCCATGAAGACTTTCTCCTCACAAGAGAAAGGGTTGCATTTGCTCCTATGACCTGTGGACATCCACTGTGGCATGAGACTCTCCTTGCCCAATGGCATGAGAGCGGAAGTGGTTGCTGTCTCCTTTAAGAGCCACTGTGTAGTTGGTGTGCCCTTGTTTACCCCTATTGCAAAAACCAGAGATATTCCAGGAAGAGGTGTCAGCCTGGGTCAGAGGTAAGGAAAGGTGCAGCCAAGTCACAACTCACCTGTGATGGACATGCAGCATAAGTGAAATATAAAACTCTGTGGTTGTAAATCACTGAGAGTTAGGATGCTGTGTGCAACAGGATAACCTAGACTTTCATGACTGATGTGACAACCATGTCTCACACTTATAGGCTGTCAGGCCTCCAGTAAACTCTCAGAAGTCACCCTTAACTAGATGTTCAAATTGGAAAAGAAAAAACAAATCTTAACTGGTCAGTCTCTGGAATTCAATTTCATGTCTTTCATAAACAGAGATTAGAGATCTGAATTTCACTCTCCTATTTTCCAAATCTCTTTCTGGAAAAAAAAAAATGCATTGAAAATCTTGGGCTGCTTGAAATGAGGCACACGGCTTCTCCCCCACTGCCTGGGTTGGGCTTTGGGGTCAGGCTGGATCCTCACATGCCCTGTTTGCCGGTGAGCATGGGTAGAAAGGTGCTTCTAAACTCTCCAAACCAACAGTTGCATGTTGCTTGTGACGTCTGCCAAATTTGTAGAAGTGCTACATACAGTTTGGATTGGGATATTGAAAGGAAAAGCCCTGGCCTGAGCGCAAAAATAAAACACACCAGGCGACAGGAATTCAGCCAAAGTGTATCGGGCAGGCAAAATGAACAAGTGGGCTGCCCTCTCGGAAGTGGGAGCAGCAGCAGCGAGAGTCAGGCTGGGCCTTTTATATCCAGTTAGGCTGAGCTGGACTGTTCCTATTGGCTAAGAAGGAAGGGGAGGGAAGCCAGCGGGGTTTAAGCTGAGCTGGGATTTTTCTATAGGTGGAGAAATTCGCATGTGCGGGAAGGGGATGTGGCAGTGAGGAAGAAGGGGGAGGGTTGTTTTTGTGATTCTCGGAAAACATGCTCTTCTAGGGACCTGAAACTCTCCGTAGCCATTTTGGGTGTTTCTCCCATCCACCCACTGCCGTCTTAGACATCGGCTAAAACATAATTGCCTAACAGCTAAAGCACTTGATTTTGCACACATCTTTAGTGTCAATGAATGAGTTTGTAGCTCAGGTTGACCACTGTAGAGTGATAAGCATAAAGGAAGAAAGAATACCACTATTGTTTTTAGTAATAATGATATTAGATTTGCAAAGTATCATTTGTCTTTATCATAGTGTTTGCTTAGAAGAGGCTAAAGACATGTTTTTATAACCACATTATCATATCACCCCTATAGAAAAACTTTCATTTGGGTTTTTTTGGGCCATTTTCCTATTAACTGATTATTATTATTATTTTTTGCATTATTTTATTTTTTTAGAGTAATGAAGAAAGAAATATTTTTAAAAACTGAAACTGAGTCAATGATTTCTTAATAGTATTATCCTTTATCATGGCATATTGCTGTGACTGAGATAAAAAAAAATTATAAGTTTTGTAATGAATTATGTGTTCAAATTACTTATGACAAAAAGTATTTACTGATTAAATGTTGTGGTGTCAGCCCGTGTCGACTGTCCTAAAAATAGAATGTGTAAAATGTTATGAAGTACTTATTTTTTAAACAGAAACTTAATATGGCGTGTAATATGAATGCATGCTCATGCAAATATATCATTCTTGTTCAGAAACTGCCTATGCTCGTGAAATGCATTCAAATATATTTGCTTCAGTTTTTAAGCATTTTACTTTTATCAATAAATCTTCACTGCATCTCTTTGGAGTCAAGGATCACTGTATTGGTCCCATTACAATTGTTGCCCTTTCCACACTCTGAAAAAATATCAAAAATTGGGTGTTTTTTTCAAGCTTAAGTCCTTACTGCCACATTTTAGAATAAATTTCTAAAATACCTACAATAAATATTGAGTTTAATATTAAATCAATCGATCGCCTTCAAGTCTGCAGTCATTTTAAAAGCCTGATTCTATAATAAACAACGTGTCTTGGGAAAATTAGGAGAAATCTGTTCTTACATTCTGAAGAAGTATGCCAAAGAACAGCATGCTACAAACAGTATTCCAAAACTCTGTCGTTGCCACATCTTTCTGTATCACTGTATGTGCTGAGGGCTAAGTTTTGGCTGAGGCCCAATCCATGTGGATGCGATTGCAAGCCTTCCAGTCAGGAGCAACACTGCATATGGGTGTGGGCTGTTCTTTCTGGTAGCAGAACCAGACTGACCCACCACAACACGTCAGGGAACCTCCTGTTTGGATGCGTCTGTCTGTGGGGAGGTTTCCAGCTGGTCTATTTGCTATACATTTGGATGCTTTTAGGTAAACAATGAAAACATTGAGGGAATTGCCCATGGCGTTTGCCTAACAAACAATAGCTGACTTTGACTACTCTACGAGGACAAAATGATAAAGGCAAAGAGAGTAGAAAGAAGGGGTGTGAGTAAGGTGGATGGCTAAAAAGAAACAAAGAAAATCAGGAAAAAAGTTGTAATAAGAGAGGGTAATGGTTAAAAGCGCAAAGAGCACTTTATTTCTAGGACTATAAAATGCGTCAGAAGTAAATGACAGCAATTGCCAATTAGGCCTAGATACTAGAAATATATCCTTGCAATCTACACCTGAGTGAGTTATTTTCAAATTAGAAATTTGAATTCAGTATTTGAAATACACCATAGGCATGGAGCTAAAAATTATTTAAAAGTAAACTTACCATAATCCTTCTCTGCCAGACCACACCAGTCTAGGGCTATACCAGTTAAAAACTCAGATAGGCATCACTTACAGATCATTAAGAAATCTAATAATCTTAACATTCTGCCCAATTAGTTCAGGAAGTTCAAAGTATTATTTCTTATGTGCCAACAAACATGGTCTTCCTGGCTCTGACATAGTGCTTGCCGTGACCTCTATTTCTAACCCTAACAACACAAGAATCTGGAGAAAGCTACTTGCAGAGAAATCTTGACACTTCTTGGAGTGTCATAGCTTTGGTTGTTATTCTATTGTTTCCTCTCCACTACATGCTCCGGTGTATTCTGACAGGACTAATGTGGAAATGAGGCAATGCCATAAGATGAAATTACTTTTAAAAATCTCACCTATCAGATAAACTTCACAGAGGCTTCTGTGAGGCCAGAATGTTTTTCAGGGAAATAAAATTGTTGAGATGTCTTAGATCTAAGCATGATAATGAAATATTAAAGGATAGTTGGCCACCGAGTTCTAAAAAGCCCTATCTCAGGATCCATGTGTTTAAAGATCTCCATACTCACCTTTCTATGTTCCATCCTTACTATGCCCCTCTTAGTTTAAAAAGATGCTTCTCTTTGACCAAAGTCTAGCAGTTGTCAATGCATTCCTGTTGAAGATCTAAGACACATTAACCTTTGACGCTACCCATGAATTTACAGTGAGTTGGTTTCATTATCAGTCATATAGAGCATACCATAGAGGTAGGTAAGAGACAACTACAGAAGAATAAATGGGTATTGATTCAACAAATCTTTATTGTGTATCTACCAAATGCCAACCACGATGACATGCACTAAAAACAACTTAGAAGTTTATAGAAATTTTCCATTAAAAAATTCTGAATATAAGAAAAAGTGGAATCACAAACTCTACTTCACTGAGATAAAGCTAACCTTAACAGAAAAACAGCAAAATGTAGAACTCAAGAACTCAAAACGTTTTAAAAGGACAGCTGTTAGAGAAACCAATAAAATCTTGAAGCCTATAGTTTCCTTTTTCTCATCAGACCTATTCAACATACTGAATATCTAATTTTTAATTCTATGTCATGTTTAAATTTTAGAGTCTGTAGGGTCTGATTAACACAATTTGCTACAATTAGAAGTTAATAAATCTGTTTTTCTGGTGGACAAAAATATTGAATTTTAAGTCATAGTCACAGAATTTTAGTGCTGAAAGAGATGGTAGAGATTATGCTGTGTTATTTTTCCTCCATCTCCACACACTCCAAAAATAAACATATTTTCTAAAAGTCCATATGTGTATATAGCACTTTATATAGGAAGGTGTGACCAATAGGAAAAGTAATCTAAGTGGCTAATGTGGTGGCTGCAGGTGAAAAAAAAAATTATATTGTTGGTGCCTTTATGTCCATTGAAACATTTTTCTAAAATTGTGTTAGTTTTTTGGCACATACTTTATAATTCTAATAATAACCAAAATATGTTAAGTTATAATATGCTTATGTATTTATAACTGCAGTTATTGAAACACAGTCTGGAATCTTAGAAATTATCCAGACATTTAATGTTCAGTGAACTTATGAAAGTTTCTTATCCAGAAAGATCTGAAAAAAGTCTTTTACAACATATGTAAAGGACTGCAAAAATGAGAATTTAGGGGAATGGAAAGTATAAAGTATAAGTATCAAAGTTAGTTGTAAGATGATGTGCAAACTTTTCCATTACCCAATTTACCCAATTCCTAATTCAGACCCCTACCCCCTTTTCATTTATTTATTTATTTCTTCTTATTGAAACATAATTGTTTACACATATTTGTGGGGTATGGAGTTAAATATCAACATCTATGTACAATGTGTGATGATCAAATAAGGATAATTAGCATTTTTGTCATCACAGAACAATCATTTATTTGTGTTGAGGACATTCTATCTCCTCTCTTCTAGCCATTTGTTAACATGCAATAAATTAATTTTCATTTTAGATGACTAACTTGACTGTATATAAACAGGAGTTATTATTCTTAACTAGCTGTTTTGTGTCCATTAATCAATTAAATAGTGATAGTTATCATAAGAGATTCTAAAACCCAATTTCAAATTTTGGTTTCTCTCCTATCCTTTAGGGCAAGACATTAGTATCCAAGTAGTACTTTTTCTGTATTCCTTCACTATTCAAAGTCTTGATGCAAGGAAATTCATACCGTTGCCATGCTAACATTTGAATCTATATTATTTCTATATTTCCCTAGTTATAAGTACCATACTCTTCCAAAGTATTATCCCTCAGTGCTCAGTGAGACATACTTTTCGGATGGATAGGAAGTGTTACTACACAGCCCTGGGCAAGGCTGGCTACCAGATGCTGTTTGAGATCTGTTTGACAGATTTCATGAGGGGCTTCCCGTGATGGTTGCAGAAAATGCTGGGCTGTACACTGGCACTAATTATAACTAATGATTTCTGGCATTGTGGGTCAGTAGGCAAGGAGATCTCCAGACTAATTGCTGTCACCTTCTAAAGGGAATTAGAAAACAGAAACAGTAAACACCTGCACTGGTCCATTGACTCATAGTTTCTAGTAATACAGAAAAGGAAGTTCCAAACATAGGTCTCCTTTTTTAATTTATTTAAACACAAAGAAGATTAGATGTTTACGTATTTGAACCTACTCCAAAAATGCTAACTGCCATTAAGGATGTTAAGGTCAAAAATTTCTCAAATATATCAGTGTGGATTTGCCTGCTAAATGTGTTCTTTCTTTCTCTAAATTATTTATATAAAATCTTCCCACATACTTAGATGCACCTTCCAAAAAATATGTATCATAATTGATTTCAAACATAAAAAGTATTTCATAACTGTCCTTTGGCACATATTGGTGTTCAATTAATATCCAATGTGAATAATCAGATGCAGTTTGGTACAACCATCAATGAGCCCAGCCCACTTGATACCTCATCCACAAAATGGCCTATGAGAATTTCTTATGAAATAACATTTACCTAGTTTCTGCTAAACAACTGTTTATTTAAATTTTAATTGATATTTAATTTTAGTCCTTTGTTTTTACTCGGTCTGCTGCGCTTGGAATACTTTGAGGAAGATGAATAAGATGAACAGCTTAAAAAAACCAGTAGAAAGGGCACTTTCTCTATGTGAAATTTACTTACTACATCCCTCCTACTGCTTTGCTCCAATAGCAATTTTGTAGCCCCTCTATTATAGTAGTAATTGTGGTGAAATCAATCAATGACTTGCCTGTGGACAAGCTAGTAAGTTTCACGTCTTGTTCAACTTGGTAGCACCCATGCAATGGCAGTATATTTTAGGAACTCAGTTAGCGTAGGGCGTACATATATGATCAAATCATTAAGATACATTTATTAGGAACTAAGATTAAATTATGTTATTTTGATTTATTGAAAAGCAGTAATAGTCTCTAAGGATGCAGAGTGAGAAAGTTTGGATAAGTAGTATTCGATGTTTAGAAGTAAAACTTTCCAATTCATTTTTTTAATAATAAACTTTTTGCCTATTTTTAAATAGGGTCATTTGTTTTCTTGATATTGAGTTGTTAGAGTTCCCTATATATTTTGGATATTAACCCCTTATCAGATACATGGATTGCTAATATTTTCTTCTGTTCCACAGGCTGTTCTTTTACTCTGTTATTTCCTTTGCTGTGCAGAAGCTTTTTAGCTTTTTAATGCAATCCCATTTGTCTATTTTTGTTTTTTGTCTTTTGTGACTTGAGGGTCATATCCAAAAAATCATTTCCCAGATCAATGCTGTGGAGCATTTCCCCTATGTTATTTTACACTTTCTGGTCTGATATTTAAGTCTTTAATCCATTTTGACTTGATTTTTGTACATGGTGTGAGATAAGGACCAAATTTCATGCTTCTGTATGTGGATATCCGGTTTTCCCAGTACCATTTATTGAAAAGATTATCCTTTCCCCATTTTGTGTTCTTGACACCTTCGCTGAGTATCAATTGACCATAAATGCATGGATTTATTTTGGGGCTTTCTATCCCATTCCATTGGTTGATGTGTCTGTTTTTATGTCAGTACTCTATGCTGTTATGATCACAATTATTTTATAATGTATTTTGAAATCAGGGAGTGAGATGCCACCAGCTTTGTTCTTTTTGCTGGAGATTGTTTTAGCTATTCAGGGTCTTTTGTGTTTCTATGTGAATTTAAGAATTTCTTTTTCTATTTCTGTGAAAAGTGCCATCGGAATTTTGATAGGGATTGCACTGAATCTGTAAACATTTCTAAAATAAAACATACAATTGGCCAACACGTTCATAGAAAAATTTTCAGCATCACTAATCATCAGGGAAATGTAAATTAAAACCATAATGAAATATCACCTCACCCCTGTTAGAGTGGCTATTATCAAAAAGATGAAAGATAAATTTAGGCTTGAATGTGGAGAAAAGGGAACTCTTGTGCACTGTTGGTGAAATGTAAATTAGTATGGCCCATATGGAAGAGATGTATGGAGATTCCTCAAAAAATCAAAAACAGAGCTACCTTATGATTCAGCAATTTGATTTCTGGGTATGCAACCAAAGAAATTAAAGTCAACATGCCAAAGGGATATCTGCATTCCCATGTACATTTCAGTACTGTTCACAGTAGCCAAGACATCAAATCAACTGAAGTGTGTTCATCAATGGATGAGTGAATAAAGAAAATGTGGTACACACACATATATATATATATATATATATATATATATATATATATATAAACAGTGGAATACTATTTAAACTTAAAAAAGAAGGCAGTCATGTCATTTGTAGCAACATGGATAAACCTGGAAAACATTATGCTAAGTGAAATAAGCCAGGCATAGAAAGATAAATATTATATGAATATGATCTCACTTTTATGTGTAATATGCTTAAGTGGAACTCACAGAAGTACAGACTGTAGAATGATTAGTTACCAGAGGTGTGGGAGTGGAAGAGGGAGGAAATGGGAAGTTGTTGGTCAAAGAGTACAGAGTGTCAGTTAGACAGGAGAAATAAATCTTGATATCTATTACACAGCAGGGTGACTATAGTCAATAATAATGTACTATATATTTCAACATAACTAAAAGAATAAATTTCAAATGTCTCACCACAAAAAGTGATGAGGTGATGGATATGTTAATTAGCTTGATTTAATCATTCCACATTGTATACATATATCAAATCATCACATTGTACCTCACAAATGTATACAATTTTGATTTTCCGGTTTAAAATAGTATAATGAAAAAGAAGTAAATTTTTAAAAAATAGTAAGCATTTTTAAAAGTTTTAAATGTTTTGTTTCTTCATCTGTAAAATGGAGATTATGACAGTATCTACACCATTTTATTGTTGTATTAACTGAGATAATCCAAGGAAAGTTCTCAGCAAAATGGCCAGCATATAATATTCCCTAAATATTAATTGTTATTGGTTTTATAATACTGAAAAGTACCAAAGGAAAAATAGAAATCATTCATGGTAATACAGTCTAGGCATGCTCCCTCTAGTAATTTAGTATATATTTTCTAGTAACTTTTCTAAAACATATATAATATATACACAACACAAATGTAGGATAGTACTGTGTATACAATATTGCATTAACTAAAATTTTCACTTAAAATGTAAACTGGGTATTTCCTTCATGTCATAAACACATTTTAACAAATAGGATTGCAGTGGCATTATAACAATACATCATGTAGATATACTGTACTTGATTTAACTCATGTTTTTACCATGTCTTTGTTAACTGAAAAAGTACTTTTTTGAAAAAAAGCGGAATATCAAGAAATGTTAAACTATTAAAAGATACAGGTTTGAGGAGTTTAGATACAATGTAATAAAATATGTAGTTCTACAAGTCAACAAAAATGATGAATAGATTTTTCTGCCTTTATTACAGGGAATGAAGAGCTGTGTGGTATCATTGATTGGAAAATTTTTCTGTCACTGAATAGTGAGACTGTAATTCATAGCAGGGGCAGATTACATATAACAGTGCTAAGTTAAGAGAAAATAAAACTTCAGCTCTTTACCTTACAATAATATAAATTTTATACCATCTAATTTTTGAATATTAAAAAAGGACAAAACATTCCCTGTATTAGTATATTTTACACATAAACAGAATTTCAGAACTTCCTGCATTTATATTCATAAAGAGTAAAAAAATTACTCTATAAATTAAGAATTAGATAAACACTTACCTACTATATAAAGACATGCCTAAATGACAGCTTATTCTGTTACTTACAATTTGCATCGTTCCCAAATTTGATTGGCCTCTTCTTCATGCCACATCCATTATAAATTAGTTTTGGAGATATGTTTCCAAACTTTTGGAATTCTAATCTGTTACTGGCAAGACATCATTGGCATTGTGGAATTGTTAAACCTAGGGCTATTAAGAATTGCTAGTTGATTTAGTTAAGAGATACTATTTGTTTTAGCTGCATCTTCTGTCAAATGTCCGAGGCAGGAAAAGCATGGCTTTTGTGGCAGGCAGAGCCCCTGTGTGAATTAGAACTATTAAAAGTTCCACACATGGACACCATTTGACTGATTCTACACATGCTGCAATTAAGTGCTTGTTAATGTTGCTTTCCTCTCTCTGAATGAAAAGCAATTAGAGGAAAAAAAATGTGGAAAGGTTTAAGTGTAAGCCTGGGTTAGATGAAGAAATGGACTCATGTTGAATGTGACCAATTTTTTTTGGTCCATTCTTTGTGGAAGAATGCTCATAACTGAATATTATTTCAAGAAATTTTTATACAAAAAGTTTTACTGTGTGACAGCCCTGAAACAGGGCCTGTGGTAGGCCTATAAAGATTAATGAAATATGGTACCTGCCTCATGATGAGAAGATATGCACATTTAAAAACAGAACAAAACAAAGCAAAACTGTAATATTGTATTGGTCCATTTCTGCTGCTTGTAACAAAAATAATTGAAACTAGATAATTTTTAAAGAAACGATATTTATTGCTTACAGTTTCAGAGGCTGGGAAGTCCACAGTCCAGGGATCACATCTGGTGAGGGCATTATCCTGGTGGTGACTACAGAGACACAAGTTATCACATGGTGAATATGGCAGGAGCAGAGATAGAGAGAGAGCCTAATCTCCGCACTGGCTCTACTTTTAAAGCCACCAGAACCACACCCATGACTGCCATCAAATCATCAATGGTTAATCCATTTACTAGGCCATGGTGCTCACAATCTAATCACCTCTTCAAAAGGATCTACCTTTCAATTACCACAGTAGGATTTCCCCCCTCTTAATATCATGAGAGTGGGGATTAAGTTTGGGGGAGGACATTTAATCCACAGCAAATATGATGTGGATAAACATAGAAGTTAAGTATATTCAAAGCAATGGTAACATAAAAAGTTTTCATTACTTCTGTCCAAAGGTGACAGAGGGATGCTTCAGAGGTGGTGATGTTTAATCCAAATTTTAAACAAGGAAAAGGAATTCATCTAGGGCAATGGGGAAGGCCATTTCAAGCAGAAGAAACTGTGTTTGTAACATACACACTCACTGTTATGGACTGAAAGTTTGTCAACCCACCAAATTAATGTTGAAGCCCTAATCCCCAATGTAATGTTTTTTTTAGGTGATGCCTTTGGGAGGTAATTAGGTGTAGATGAAGTCATTAAAGTGGAGGCCCCCATGATGGTATTAGTGCCTTTACAACTAAAGGAAGAGACCAGAGCTCACTTGCTCTCTCTTGCTCTCTCTTATCCTCTCTCTACCACATGAGGATACAGCAAGAAGACAGTGTCTGCCAACCTAGGAAGAAGACCCTCACTAGATACCAAATCTAGTGTCACCTTGACCTTGAACTTCTGAAACTTCTGAACTGTGAGACAAATATTTGTTGTTTAAGCCATCCAGTCTATGGCATTTTGTTATAGCAGCCCAAACTAAACCACACATAAAGGTAGAAACCCTACAAAGTAAGAAACTTTAAGTCTGATATTAATAAGAAAACGTATCAAGTGATAAATGTAACATATAGGCAAGTACTGAGGAGTTGGTTGATAAAGGGTTTTTTATATTATGCTGGCAACTTTAAATTTGAGATACCTAGAAATCACTGAAGGTTTTTAGTGGGAAGTGACTTGAGAAGGTAAGAAAAGTCTGGTCGGGACAAAATTTGGAGGCCGTTGCCAAACACAAAATTGATTGTTGAATATCTCCTTGAAACTCCTGGATATAGTGCCAAAAGCCAAGGGAACAATGTGAAGCGTGGGACTGTCACATTCTTCTGAGAAGTATTCAGGATCAAGCAGGCAGTCTGTGACCACATACACAATCACCTTCTACCTCAAATCCTGGAATGGTACCGCAGTTGAGCAAGGCATATCATGACACTTTCATATTAGCCAAAACTCCTGAAGTTTATCAAAAAGGGAAATCACTGCTGAGGTCTAGGACAGTCTTCCACAATAAAATATAAATATGTTTCCAATAATGGAAAACCCTCTGACAACTCATTCCTAAAGTAACATTCTTAAATAATTAATTCTAGATATTGTCATGTTGTCTGTGGTTGCAATGAGAAATTATGAATATTCAGACACATTTTTTGCATATGCAAACACACCTAGATATGAACTGATGAAAAAAAATTAATTAACTAAAAGATGAAGTTAGAGCCACTTACTAGTAGCAGCTGAGTGGTATCATGTTTGTATAGTTTTAGAAGATGCTTTCTCAAAAGAAATAAGTTTAGCTAGTGGTAATACCAACAGCATTTGTACATAGAGTGATCATTGAATTAAAATCTATTCTTTGAAAATTATCACATGAAGAACCACGATTAAGCCATGCTAACCAGAATGCTAATATTCCAAATTATCCCCAGACATTCTTTCATTTGGTTATTCGATGTACTTCCCAAACTACGTTCCCTGTTCTCAATAATAAAGTCTACAAACTTTATCCTTCTTTCTCTTTCAGAACATTGATTATTCAGAAAGGATTTGTAATTGTAATCTTTCATTTAAGAATGCGAGGGCAACAGCCATTTCTGCAAGATAAGTGAAATTGTTAATAGTTAAAAATCAACAATATTTACATAAACGTCTCCTTGTTCTTATAGGATTTATTTTGTTAGATAAAGACACTAATAGGTCTGACAGGAAATGTTTTCAGTCATGGATGACATATGGTTTAAACAACAAAAGCAGAGTGACAATAGATATAGTTAAGTAGGTGCTAATGATACGGTGGATGAAGATGTCTACTGCACAATGCAATCTTCAAGTAATTGTGTGCATAACTTCTTCAAAGACATAACTCTTAATATAAAAGTGGTTGTAAATTATGTTTTTCTGAACTAAATCTTTAAATTTTCTTTTATAGTTTTTGGTCATTTATGCAGATTTATAAAAAGCATCTTTTTACCATATGATATTTTCCTTCCAACTTACAATTTTACATATGTGTATATAATAATAAAAATGTCAGGCATTTGTGTAGAATTTTTCAAAAAGAATGTCAACATTGAGAATCTGTAGTTAACACCTTGCCCCCCAGAATGGGGTACTAAAAAATTACTTTTCCATACATCTTTTATATTGCTTTAAACTGGCAGATCATTAATTCATATAGTTCCCCAAATAAATATACTCTCACCCTGTGTTGTTTATGAGGGGTAGGATATAAATCACATAATTAATTAGCAAGAATTATTTGGTTTTTAATTGCATTTTGCCATTTAAATCAGATTAAATTAAGTCACATATATGAGGATAGCACTGTATGATTATCCACTTGTTTTCAATTTAAGTATTAAGGAGAATAGAAGGGAAACGATGTGCAAGTACAGCGCTAACACAAAACAAGTAATGCTGACTACATGATCTTTCAAAAACCAAACTAGTCAAGAGCACAGGAATATCTCTTCTGTTTTCTTTATCTGTATTAGCACAATGTTGGGATTTTGTTCTAAATAAGAAAGATAATATGGTTAGATTCTGGAAAATCATGGTTTCCCTTACCCTCGTCCTCTCAGCACCAGCACACACACACACAAAAGGGTACTGGTGAAACCAATTTATTGAGAGCTATTTTCTTTTTCTCTTCTAAGTCCCAACTAAAAGCTTCTGTGTTTGGAGCATTTGAGCTGAGAATACCTTTTTTGTAGTGCTCTCTTTCAGAGCACTCAGGCCATGTACTTTGCCATTATTTTAGAATGGTAATGCTTTCCTTTTAAATGATGCCTCCCTTGCCCCTCAAAAGCCCCATTGTCTGACTGGGATCCTCAGTTCAGTTGCTTTTAGCCCCTGATAAATTAGTAATGGAACAGAATCAGGAGGCTTTGTGGCCTCTGTGCCCTGTTATTAAATTGTGGTTTGGTGCTAAAATGTATATATATATATATATATACCACAGCCTCTGTAATGACAGGTAACTGTTGACTAATTGGACCAGACTCAATAGAATCACATAGCTCAAAGACCTTCAAGATTCTTTGCTTGAATCATCTCTTGTTTTCAAGGAAGACTGAGGCCTTGGAAGTTAAAAGACTTGCACAAGATCATAAAAACAGTGAGCAGTGTAGCTTGGACCACTATGTATTCATGTTTTCTCTCTTTAAATAGAAGGTCAAATTTCTGTTAAAAATATTTGGGGTAGTGGATTTAAATTTAGACACATACTTCGTTGAAAAAGGTATGAGTCTCAAAAAGATGTTTTAAGTAATTTAACTCAGTGTTTAAAAAAAAATTACTCAGTCATCTAATTCTAAGTTATCATTTACACATACGAGAGCCTATATTCCTGTAGGACTCTGTTCTTCTCAAAACTTGTCCTTGTAAGCTTGTCCCTTCAAAGCTTGTATCTATATTATATCAGTTAACATGTTTTCAGTTCTGTAAGGTAGGTAAGGAAGATATTACCATCTGTAATTTACTTAATTCTAATCTGAACTTTAATAACTAAATGTTTAAGCTCCCTCTCTAATTTTTAAAATCACTTTCTATATCACATTTTGTTTATTTGCTTGTATACCTTCCCCTCATTAATAACTAAAACCTTTTGAAGGCAGAGAAACTTCTTAAGCAGCTTTTGAGACCCTACAAATTCTAGTACATGGCTCCACAGGCAGTAGGCCTTCAATATATCTATTTAGTAAATGACCACAGGAAATTTGTCTTTGACAGATAAGAAAACATATACATATTTTTTTTTCTTAATGTCATAAAAGAGATTAATAGAAGAGATAGGACTAAACTATGTTTTTTGTTTATTCACCTATTTATTTATCATTGTACCACACGGGCAAAGACTCAGAATGCCTCTATTACCAACACCTCCTTCCTGAAAGAAACAAATTTGCCCATAGCAATTCCTAAAGAGTCAGTGTTTTGTAATCCCTATGCCCCTGTCTACCCCGACTAGAACAGATTAGTTGATGGGATGGGAAGATTCCCTGACCCATATTACACACGGCAGACCACAGGCTGACCACTGACTTAGAAGCTGAAAGGCAAGATGTAAAGAGGGGCAAGAGAGGCTACAATGCTTTATGCCAACTAAAGTTGTAAGGGAGCAGGAACTATGAGTGAATAGAGGAACCTGGTTAGGAGGGAGACAGAGAGGAGAATGGAGCATATGTGCTGTAAAAAATGGAGATGCGTTGAAAGACGCAGTACATAGCCTTTGAGAGAGAGAAAGTGAGAGAGAGAGTGAGAGAGTAGCCTGACGCTAGAGCTGAATCACTTTGGACCACTTTGCGTTTTTGTTTCTACTACCATTCACATGCACATTGAAAATACAATCCCTTAATCATGAAGTAAGTTGAGGGATATCTTTCTCTTGCAACAACAATAATATAAGACTTATAATAAATTTAGTGAAAGGCATAGGAATCAATGACCCCATGATTCAGAAAGGTCAGTACATTTCCACCTTGCCATAATGCCTCCCTATTTGTCTTGGTCTTATGGACTGTTATAGGATTTTAGTACAGATAATTAAATATTTGCCACCAATTTTTAAAAAATGTGTAATAAAGTCTTCTCTATGTAGTTGATTTTAAGATTTATTTTGAACTCAAATCATATTACAACATTTCTCAGGAGTGGAAATAAAAATTCTCTAATGAATAAAATAAAGAAGGTAAATGGATTGTATCAAAATAGGAAGTTTCTAAATCCATGAACTGCAATTTAATGTTGGTTGTTTTCAGCTTTGCACTGTTTCTTCTGATCCAGCTATCATCTTGACCTGGAATGCTCCCACTCTGCCAGAATATGAGGTTGCATTCAGAGAGGATATATTTGATTTTTGTGAGACTCAGAGGTGGGGTCAGGGAAATGGTGAATTTAACAAGAGCCCTTGAAAGAATGTGGCCTTCAGAAATATACACTAACTATGGCTCACAGCAATGGAATGTTCTCCAGCTATACTGTCACCTCTAATTCACATCCAAATGGACCATAGAAGTTGATTCTTGGCAAGTCTTTGAGCCTGCCTGTGGTAGTTTTAAAATATGCCCAGAAATTCTTTGATTCTGCTCCTATTAATAGGTGGAGCTTAATTTCCCTCCCCTTGAGTGTAGGGTGGACTCAGTGGCTCACTTCTAATGAATAGAATAAAGTGTAAACAATGGTGTTTGACTGCAGAGACTAGGTCATAAAAGACATTGCAGCTTCTTCCTTTCTAACTAATCCCTCACTCTGGGGGAAGCCAACTGCCATGTCATGAGGAGGCTCAAGCAGCTATGGAGTGGTCCACATAGCAAGGAACTAAGGCCCCCAGTCAGTGAGCCATCATGGAAGCAGACCTGCCCCAGTTAAACTTTCAGATGTTTGGTGACAGCTTATTGCTACCTCATGACAGATTCTGAGTCAGAATCACCCACCCCAAATTGCTGATCTACAGAAATTGTGAGATAAAAGTGTTGACCATTTTAAGCTGCTAAGCTTAAAGATAATTTGTCACCTATAATAGATAACTAACACACCACCCTTACATCCTACAGAGACACCATCAAAGAGAAATTTCCTTAAAGTTCTAATATTCAAATTAATTTTCAAAAACCCTTCATATCAGAAGTGACTCATAAAATAACTTATTTTCAAATGTTCAATATGTGTTCTAAATATGTTATGTTTTATAAGGACTTAATGGATTAAATTGCTCAACCAACATACAATATACATGCTTTTCTTAAAGGAAAAGTAAAATTGACTTTCTTCAAGACCGATTAGTAATGCTTGAAATTCCCAAAGAACCTACCTCTTCTAATATATTTCTTGTATTCACTTCTTAAATTGTACTAATTTCATTTTTAAATCTTAAAAGAAACCAAACAAAAGAAGAATTTCTTCTGTATTTTTATACCGTTATTCTGAGAATTCTTTGGATGCCTCTTTATCTGAATTCTAGTTCAATAACCTTGTGTATGCTTGAAGTATCTCTATGTATTTATATATATATATATATATATATATATATATATATATGACTACTAAAACGTGTGCTATTTTTCATTCCATTTTTAAAAATTTACTTGTTTGTTTATTTATGTACTTATTGCTGGTGTAGATTAATTTCTCTCCAGAAGCAGCTGCCTGTGGGTGGTGGCTGAATCTCAAACTATCTTTATAAAGCAACTTATAAAGCACTTTATAATCTAGTGAGAAAAAGTATTTGTAGTGTTTGTGTGTGTGTCTATGTGTGTGTGATTTTAACATGTAAGATAGAGGTTTTGAAATCTAAAAGACAGTTCTACACAGTGGTTAGATCAGTGAGCTAGATAGTAAAGTGGCACACCTGCCTTATCTCCAAAAAATATGGAAATAGGCTAATATTTGGTGGGCAAAACTTTGATTTTTAAAATTAGACTTGGAATTACATATTTAATAGTTTTGATATTTCAGTATACCTTTGTGAGTCATTTCCTGATATTTAGATGTTTATCTTGTTATAACCTACTTGGTGGAATTGTTCTAAAATAGTTTGATGTAAAAGAATCACAAAACGTAGTTTCAGCCTGGAGACTCACACCATTTACCCTATGATCTGGTTATCAGTTATTGTATAACAAATCGTTCAACACTTAATGACCTAAAACAATAAGCATTTATAACAACTCATGGTTTTGGGGGGATCAGTAATTTGGCTGGCCATTTTTCTGTTCCACGTGGCATGATATGGTCACCTAGTGGTGATCAGCTTGACACCTTGGTACAGACAGCTGAAAGGCTAGGTCTGTCTTCCTTTCCATGAAGACTCAGGACCCCTCCATGTGGTTTCTCTAGCTGAATAGTTGGGCTTTTTACGTAGTATCTCAAGGCTCCAAGGACAAATGTTGATACGGGAGGTGAAAGCTGCTAGTCTCTCCTAAGATCTGGTCCAGAAGTTGGTACAGTTCATTTCCACCATTTTCTTTTAGTTAAAGCAGTCATAGGACCTTCTAAGATGTGATAGAAAAAGCATCAAAGAATTTGTGGCATTTTTAATCTGTTGTACTGTAGAAGACACACAAAGACACGCACTCACACCCAAACATGCCTCATATATCGCAAATACTACAGAGGGAAACAAAGTTTTTCATCATCTATCTTACAAATAAAATTAGCTTCAAAATATAAGGTAATGTTCATATGACAAAGAAGTTAAAACAAAAACTCTTCAGCTACACTAAAGCATATCAGCTTGCTTAAGTGTTAATGTATTTTAGCATCATTGCTGATCATTAATATCAAGGAAATTGATTAGAGAATAATCATTTTAAATTATGAGGCTGTATTAAAATGAACAGCATTGACCGTTTAGTTAAACCAATGCATGTTCCTCCATGTATTAAAAAGCAACTGAACCATTAAAATAATCAAAGGGTAAAAATATATAAAGATATAAATTAATACAGTGGAATGTTGTCATTATATTTGAGGGTTGTGGGATAAATAATGGTAGATGTATTTTGGTACATTGGTATTTAGAATCTCAATAGAAATACTTAAAAGGTCAAACACACAGAAGCCTCTCTACCTGGAGCAGCAAAAATGACATCATCTTTAGCCTTTATAGTTACAAGCATTTTTCAAAGACAGCAATTTATGGATGCTCTTCTAAGAATTAGTCAATATATTAGCTTTCTTTAAAATATATAGCTGCAACAGCAAGCCACATGAATTTTATTTGGCCTTGCTAATTTTCTGTGAGTTCTAGGAGCTATGGATTTTTGAGATATCTGGCTGAAACTCAAAATGAAAAATCATTTTAAAAAATAGAAAAGCATTTCATTCTTTAAAAATGCTAAAAATATATGATGCAAAATGTCATAGTTTGGCTGTAATAGCAAAATTCTTAGAATCAATCAGTCAAAAATAACTGTGTTATTTAGGCGCAATTTGAAGGCATACAAACTAAAAACAGTATTTTAAAACCATCTAAAAGAGCTTGAAGGCTTCTCTATATACTGACAGCTATTTGCCTTGTAAAAATAACAATTCCATGAGTATAGAGAATAGACTACCATAGAAAAGGTTGCCTTTTATGTAGTACAAACATGCACTTGGTAGCATTTATCCACTTAGTATGGGATAGGGACAAGAAGATACTTAAACAACAACCCAAACTACCCTACTTTACCACAATTTTCACTACATAATGCCCTCATGATAAAGGCAAGAAGCAAACTAAAATTCACATAAACACCTCAATTTGGAAGACATTTTATGTAGTCTGATTTTGCCAGGACAAATATGGTATTTGGGAAAAAGTACATGGCCCAATCATTTATTCACTTTTTATTCATTCATTTATTCAAAATACATTTATAAAGAACCTACTGTGTGTGAGATACTATTCTCAACCTTGAGGGTATAGAGAAACAGACCTAGTTCTTGCCTACAATACACTGAGAATCTAAGAGAAAAGACAGATATAAACAGGCAGTTATACCATAATTTGAAAAATGCAATTACTGGAGCAAGGACAGGATATTATGGGATACATAGGTGAGTCATCTAACTCAATCTTGGAGAAGTGGGGAAAGATTTCCCAAAAGAAGTACCAGAAGGACATGTGAGAATTAGCCTTGCCAAGGAAAGGATGTGGAAGGAACAATAGAAAGAAGGTAATAAGAAAATGGCAGAGGATTAGAAAAAAAGTGTTACTTCGAACAATTAGCCCATATGATGCGGGCAGCAAAGAAAGGAGATATAAGCAGTAACATCAATAACATCTGAACCGAGATTGCTAGCAAGAACACCTTTAAGAGAATACTAGAGAAAAGAAAGCATTTTAAACATACCAAAAAGCTCCTGAAGCCAAAACGTATGTGCTAACCAATAGGACCAGAGAGGAAAGCACAACCCAGACCATGAAGCCCCCATATGATGTTGAATAAAGTTATCCGATACTTACTGAGTGTCTTAGGAGGTTTTAGATTTGCCTTTGAAATGATCTCTGGCTTGGAATAACTGGATTGGAGACAAGAAGATTATGATGCTCTTGCATAAATTGGGGTGAAGAATGGAACCCTGAAAAAAAAAAAACCTTTCTAGCTTTCACCAACAGACTCCTCAAAGTCCTTCCAGATTCTGCCAGTCTCCATCATAAAGCCAATGCCACAAATTTTTAATTTACGTTTCAGCAAAATCCTCCTCCTGGTAAAGTTTCTGTCTTAGTTATTTATTTTCATATGACAAACCATCCCAAATTTTAGTGGCTTAAAACAACCATTTTTCTCTTGATTCTATGCATTTATTGGGTCAACTTGGCAGCTTTTCTGTTTCTAGTGATGTTGGATGGGGCTATGGTCATCTGGAAGTGCAAATGAGCTGAAACGTGCAAGATGGCTCACTCACATAACTGCCACCTATGCTAGAGTGCTTGCACAGCATGGCCTCTCTTTCCATGTCGTCTCAGGGACTGTCACTGTTCACTCCAGAAGAATAGAAAAACTTCTAATATGATGACTCAGAGTTCCAAAAAGTGCAAAAACAGAAGCTACTTGCCTTTCTTAAGATATACACCCTGTTCATTGATGATCTCTATCAATCAGAAGAATTGAGTCTATATTCCGAGATCCTTACTTACTGATTTAGGACTTATCAGTATCCTATTAGGATAAAAGACAAAGCAACAAATGTCCCTTGAAACAGGTGTTTTCATTTGTCTTTAGGATCTATTTAATGCAGAAACCAAGACCAACCTGAGAGCATGAGGTTTGGCTATTTCAGAGACACTTCTAATAAAATGCATGAATTCTAAGAAGTTAGTCTTTTTGTGGTTTCCTCCTTCACCTGAGTGTAGGATACGTCATCACGCAGTAAAGAACAGAACCTACTGCAGCCAGTATCACCTGCCAGTGTCTGTCCCTAGCCATTCATTCCCTCCCCTGATCACTGGAAATTCAAGATAAATCTATCCTGATCACGTGGAGCTTTGTGTCTGTAGCTGTTGAAAGTCCTGGATAAGTCTCAAAAATAGAACTGCATTCCCTCAAACAATGGAGGCTTCTTCCAGTACAGAAATCTCCATATCTCCACAATGGCTTTTGTTCTGTAGATGCCAGGACTCTGTACCTATACTTGCCCTTCTAGCCCTTTCTATAGAAACTTGCTATATGTTAGGAATAAATAATCTTTATTACTTGGAGACCTATCTCTCATGTTTCAAGGTAGAACTCCAGTGTGTTAAGTTGCATATAAAATAAAGGGGATTTTTTGGCTTAAGATGGAGACAGATACAATAAAAAATTGTTGAAGAATAAAGGAAGCTCAAGGTGCAATTCCCAGGAGATGAGAGTTATTAAATTAGGCAGATCTTGTCTTTAACTTTATGAACTCACAATATTCTCAAGATTGATCATTTTTTCAACCTTGATACTGAGGAATTCTCAAGAGCAAGAAAGCATGGCTAACATAGATCAGGAAGATTTTTTGGAGGAGATAATGTCTGAACTGATTCCAAATAGATATGTAGGATTTAGCCAGGCATTGAATGCAGGAGAGGAGCATGTGCAAAGACCTGAAGGCCAGAAAGAAATGGCAGGAACAGCAATCTACAAGCAGGCTAGAAAACAAGCTGTGGGTTGAGACAAAATGGCAATAGATGAGTTCAGGGAGAGAAGTTGGTGTTAGAAAGTGAAGGTTTATCTCAAAATCATGTTTCCAACAAAATATTTTAAAGAGGGATATAACTATAGTGTATTAGGAATATTAGTCTGGAAGGAGACTGTAAGATAATAAAATGAAGAAGGTGATGATAATGTTAATAATACTACCTGCTGTTGTAAGGTTGCAAGCTCACTCACAGTTTACTCAGGTATGTGGAAAACATTTAGTTTATTTTATCAATAATTAATCTAGTCTAATTTACCTCCATCTGCTGAGTAGCAGGGAAGAAAAACAAAATACAGTTCTATCTATTTTTAAATGTGCTTGTTCTGACACTTAATGAATCTCATTATGTAATGCTCAGTATTTCTAAGATAAAATGTGCAGCCCTTCAAAGTGCTTAGCCACCTGTTCTCCTCTGCACATTTTTCCCAAGATGTCATCTTGATGTGTGATGAGAGGGTTAGGGCCCAAGCCCCCTAGCTGGGAAGGGAAAATCTGCCTTGTGTGAGAAGTCCTCTGAATTCCTTGGTTCCCTAGGCAATGACCCTTGTCTAGTTTATTGTTGCTTGCCCAGGCAGTGTTCTAAGCTGCAGTCTGATTCCAGCTTAAAGTGGTCTGATTGGAGCTGGTGTCACTCCCTATCTGGGTGTTTCACCTTCATTCTCTTGGACTGGCCTTTGTAATAGCCCTATGGCAGGTGCCTAACTCTGAGCCCAGAAGTCTTCCAAGCCACTCCTCTAGGAACAGTGACTAAATCTGACAAAAGCCACTGGGTTGCTTATAAACAACAAACATTTATTTCTCACAATTCTGGAGGCTGGAAAGTCCAAGGTTAAGGATCTAGCAGATGTGGCATCTGGTGAGGGCCTGCTCTCTGACTCATAAGTGGCTTCTTTTCATTGCATCTTCACTAGGTAGAAGGGGCAAACAAGATTCCTTGGGTCTCCTTTATAACGTCACTAAACCCCACTTACGAAGGCCCCACCTTCATAACCTAATCACTTCCCAAAGCCCTACTTCTTAATGCTTTCATATTGGGGATTATATCTCAACATATAAATTTGGGAATGGGGGACACAAGCATTTGCACCATAGCACCATCTGTTCTACAAGGTAGATGAAATGGCTCAAATACTAAAGTCTTTCTACCCAATGTGTAGTGGATTGAATTATATCCCCCCAAAAGTCATTGAAGCTTGAATTGTCTCCCAAGTTTTATGTATTAGAAACTTAGCCCCCACTATGACTGTTAAGAATATGGCAAATCCTATTATGGTAATCGAAATGAGGAACCTTGAAAACGTGATTGGATTGTAGACCCTGCAGTAGTGAATGGATTAAAAATGGTGGTCAGGGGTGTAGTTCTGAGGGCTTTAAAAGAAGAGGAAAGTCTGTCTTTCTCTTTCTCTGCTTTCTCTGCTTCCACCATCTTGCAATGTGAGTTCCCTGGGTCACTGTCACCACCACCAGATGGACTTTGGACTTCCTAGGCTCAGAAACTGTAAGCAGAAAATTTTGTTTTTCTTTATAAGTCACCCAGTTCAAGTATTTTGTTATAAGCAATGGAAACTGACTAATACACAATGCCTTAGGACTATTGGGTTTCCTTTGCTAGGCTGAAAATTCAACTGATGTGTGATCATCTTGGAAGCTAGCTCCTGCACTCCAGAGGGCTCCCTCTGCCCTCACCTACACTTCTCATAACCTAAGGCCAGTAAAATAAATCCATGTTATTGACTTTTCATCACACAGCTAAGGACTTATTCAAAGCTTCTGTAGTGTATAAAGCACATTTCACTGTGCATAATGTTATTCTCATGGCTTGTTCGTAAGTTGTTTGATTGAGGAGCTTTATATGGAAGAATTTATTTCTGCTTTGTGTTCTTAATGGCATTTAATGTCAATTGATATTTTAGAAAGAATATATATAATGTAAGCTTTTACAATATTCTGTGTATAGCTGTAAAAGATTCAGACTGACAGGAATATTGAATTCTGGCATACAAAAATCAAAAGTATCACTAGATCATTGTATGTCTACTAAAACATAAAAAATTATGTCTACATAAAATATATTTTAGTTTTTTCTCAATATCCCTTTTAAGGAAGAAGGTGCTACTCAATCTTATTTTATATTTGGTCATGTATACACCATATATTGCATTGTTTATGGATCCATTGAGTCTAGATATAATGTTATTTTTTCTCCTAATTGAGAATATCAAATCAATTACCGAAAAGGCAAAAATATCAACTCAACTGTAGGTTTTTTGTTGAATAGGTGTGTCCAAAACTTTGGTTGCTTATCCTTCACTATAGGGTATATAATATCTAAAATTTACAAAGGGAGAATATTTTATTTGTTTGGAATAATTAATACCAATGCTTAGGTATTTCTACATAAAAATATAAAGACATTGTCTACACATTTTAAAAACTATTGATTGAAAAGCAACAACAAATTCAGCCTAGAACACTAATTGTTTTAATTCTATGATACAAAAAAGTTTGTATTTTGACTTTTTTTTCTTTTTCTTTTAACTGAAATGACAGATTTTGCCACTGTAATATTTGCCTAAATTATTTTGGCATTGGGAAATTCAACATGTTGAAGAAGAGAATGAAAACAATTGCCTGCATAATTTAAAACAGTTAAAACATGGAGCACCTAGCAATTGCCCAGTTTGTTTCATTAATTTTCATTTATTCTGCACATGTAAATGCTGCCATTCTGAAGAGGCTTTGTTATTTATTTAATTAATTTGATCAAGTAAACCACTAGCTGCACTTAGTAAATAAAAGTCCCTGGTTTTTGTTTTTAATGGTTTTCTTGAGTTTTTGATTCCACTAAATGTATAAATTGATAATATTCCACTTCACTTTGCACTGTGTAGACAAAATCTTAGTGAGTAATAAATCATCTCTTTTTGTGGGCTTAAAGCAAGTTTTAATAATACCCTTACACAAGTTAAATGTTAACATTTTGATTAGTAGCAAGGTTCACTAAAAACGAAATGTTACTATAATTCTGTGGTATTAAGTGGCCACACTTAAGCCAAAGAGTTGCTAAAATTAACTAAAAATGCCTGGTTGCCTGACCTTTAATAAGCTGAAGTCTCACTCATAATTATATTGGTAGAAAGTTCCTAACCTAACTGATGTAATAGGAAATAAGAGCTAGAGAAGCTGCCTTAATTTATTAATTGTAATAATGCCTATTGTTTTAATGATGAGAAGTGCCTAAGAGTTCTTATAAAATGATGAACATCATAAAAACAACAGCCTCATCTAGCTCTGAGCTCACTGGCTTGTGCTGCTGGAAGATCACCAGCAGGGTTTAATTTTAAACTTGCTAACAGAAAATAGTAACTGGAAAGCAATTTGTTTCACTTTTTTTCAGTAAAATTATGATGGAAAACTGTTCACCTGGGAAAATCCAAATTCATATCATAAACATAATGCTGCTTATAAGGAGTCCTAATGATATACTTTATGAATTTTAATTTCTGTTTGGAAGTCAGCAAGTATGCATTCTATAAATGTAAACCATCTGTTGGCACCTCCTAAAAGACTAGATTTCAGTCCATCCCAACATGAATTATTTATTTTGATAGATTTCTTTCCTAAGCAAATTCAAGGTTGTGTATGCATGTGTGTGTGTGTGTGTATCTGTGTGTGTGTGTGTGTGTGTGTGTGTTTAATCTGCAATAAAGTTTCAAAGTCAGGACATGCTTAATTGCAAACCTAAAAGGTAAAAGTGCTCAACAATTTGAAATGTGTTTATCTTACATAATAAAATGCTTGTAAAACTAAAAAACATCATTTCATATTGGATCAAAGGTGAAAAGAGAAATGGGAGGAAACAATGAAACATTTCTGTAATTTGAATGCTTTCAGTGCAATCTCAGAAATTCCTATTAGTTACCAGGAAAGAGAAACCCATAGCTCTCTACTGAGGGTCTCACATGAGCCATAGTTACAAGGCAACTGCAATGACAATGAATGCTTCAAATACATTGACTTCACTAAGCAAGAATTTACTATATTTTGAATAAATGCAAAAAATTTAAATGAGGTTAACTTAACAGACCTTGTTACATCATTTATTTTCATTTTAAAATTATTCTTGTTGGGCCGGCCCGGTGGCGCACTGGAGAGTGCGCCGCTTGGGAGTGCGGCGGCGCTCCCGCTGAGGGTTCGGATCCCATGTGGAGACCGGTTCCCGCTCACTGGCTGAGCGCGGTGTGGGCGCAACAAGGAGGGTTGCGATCCCGTTGCCGGTCAGTAAAAAAGACAAAAAGGAAAAAAAAATTATTCTTGTTGATAAATATATGAAATGAGCCCTTACATGTCAATGATTACTGTACATAGTTGCACTTTGCTCCTTGAGTTTGTATTCAACTTTTGCTTTTCTATGAAAAAATTTATTACATAGGACATAGTCAAATGTTCATTTGTGAATCTGCACTCTACTCTGGGGAGAAAAGAGATAGTGGTTCAAGAGATTTTTTAAACCATGTTCAGCTCAGAATTGTATAGAGTTAAAAAAAAAAAAAAGGATATCCCATAGGATAGTTTCTTTGAACATGTTAAAAAAAAATTTCATAGACAAATCTATCCAAAATCTACATTACAAACTAGAGCAGGACTTAAATCAGGCTTTAAGAATCAAAATTCTTTTTATTTAAAATAAGTGCCTCCAAATAATAATTTAAAAGATGTGGATATTCCTAGAGGTAATCACATTTTTTGAGGGATGGGCCTAGTTGAAGCAACACACTTTCCTTAGGTCTGTGGATTATTTTTTATTTCTTTATTTGGTCACTATTTCATTTATAACATGAGCAGATTAAATCAACTGTGAAAAGTCTGTTTCTTTTTGCACCAAAGACTGAGTTTCTGCTGTACATAGACTTGATTGTGCGTATGTGTCTTTCCATAACACTTGTTGCCATTGGAGAGCTACAGCTGCTTTCGCCATCTCTGGGGTTGTTCCCTCCCATCCCTTTCACCCTCTAGCAATTTTTGTTCTCTTCCATTCAGGCAAATTAGAACTGGTTAAATGTTCTTGGATTAAGCAAGGAAGCTATAGGACAAAGTGACAGAGAATGTCTTGTTGCATTTCACTCTAATTTCAGCTGTCTGTAAATTTTATCTGCAGTCTTTGAAAATGTACTGTTAGTTATTCCTCTGTGCAACGAATCTAAACTGTATTTAATTCAGACTAGTTACTGATTCCTAACTGAAAAAATTATGATGTACTAACAAAAATAATCTGTATCCCTCTTCTTATCCAAAGCACCTTCCCCAAGCATGACCTTCCTCAACACACAGTCTTTTTATTCTGTGTGCCCATTGAAAATGAAGGGCAACCATACATACTGAGTAAATGATATCATGAAATCCCATTGATTTACAATAGAAAATACTGAACAGGATTTATATTAGGTCTTTCACACTTAGAAGAAAGTTCTCTAACTACCAAATATGTAAACTTTTACTCATCATAGTCCTTCAGTTTATTGGTTATTCTACTCAGAGACGCTTTCAAACAAAGAACATCGCTTTGTATTAACACAATTTAAAGTCTTTTCTAAGTTAATAAAAATATCATATCTGTTTTTTTGTTGAAGGTGGAAACAATGAATGCAATTAGGACTCAGTTACTGAAAACCCAGACCTAATACAAGTTATTCTCATTATTTAATTAGAAGGGACATATGTAGAGAAATCAGAGAGAAGCTACTTGATCCTGACCCTTTCCCACTCTTCCCTCATTTTTTCTTAATGTTTTTTTTTTATGTTGCTACTATCTACCTTGTACATTGTACCGTCAATGTATATTTTGAATTTGTCCACTTCTTTTCTGTCTTCACTCTGAGTATCCCAATAAAAGCACCACCTTCTTTCAAACAAACTATGCAATAACCTCTAATTTGTCTCCCAATGTCCACTCTGGCTATATTCCATCCACTCACACTACAATGGCCAGAGTAGTCTTTTAAAATACATAAAACAAATTATTTCATTCTCTTAAAATATTTTTTATAAAGTACAAAATAATAGCACTTAAAATATCCATACATTTGGAAATTTCAAAACATCAAAATGATATTAAGAAAATATTAGAATGAATATTAGAATTCTAATATTATGATATTAGAATTAACTATAAAATACTATAGAATAGCTTTAAGGAATGCATCTCAAGTAATATTTACAGGAAAAATTATATAAGCACTAGGCAAGAAGAAAGACTGAAAATTAATAAGCTCAGAAATCAATATAATGCAAGTACTAAGAAAGATGAAATATATAAGTACTAGGAAAGAAAAAAATAGTCAGAAAGAAGTACTAGGAAATAAGAGCAAATGAAATTTATGAGCTAAGAAAACAACTAAGAAAGTTAAGAAAATGCCAGAGTAAATGCAAAAAAAAAGTGAATGGGGGAAATAATACAAAAGATAAGAGTAAAAACTGATTTGATAGAAAACAAAGATTGAATAAACAGGAAAATAAAACAAACAAACTAGTTCTTTGAAAGTCTAATAAAATGGACAAGCTCTGCCAAGATTTAGAAGAAATGTTCAACAAAAAATGAGGAGAATCATAAGAGAGTATTACCATAATGCGATAGTAATTTGAGTTTCTGGCATATAGAGTTGCTCCACAAGCCTGAGAAAGTCCAAGAAAACAGGAACTAAAATATGTGCACTATGTCTTACACTTAGTAGGACCTGAGCAATCTTTGCTGAGACAGTTTTGATGGGCTCACAGCACATGGTCAAAGCCTGATTGCAGTTTACAGAAGAGTGAAATGGCAGGTAAGAACGTGAAGGGAATAAAAAATGCAATTAACTGTGCTAAAAGCTTAACCACAAAGAGAAGAGGAGGAAAAAATAGCTGGGAGGAAAGTACAATAAAGATGTACTTTACAAACTACAGTGAATGGGTCAATAAAGAGAATTATGTTTAGGAGCTAGGAGTACATAGTATTATTTTGTGTACAAAGTCTTTGGCAAGGGCATTATTTGAGCTTTGCTGTTCACTGTTACCTTTGCAACAGCATAGGGGTCACCAGGCAATCTCTGATTATGCTTCTTGTTTTACAGTTCTCTGAAAAGATTTCAAGAATTCTTTATTCTTTTTTCTGTCTTCCCACTTAATTAAGGGCCAAGGCAAATGTTCGAGTAGAGTGAAATGTCTTTAATTGAATTCTATGTCTCGGTCTTTATCATCATAAGAGTATACACATATTGACTCTGCTGATTGCATTATGTGTAGTAGCAATAGGAGGGTGATTAATATTAAAATATTTTAATCATTAAAACACCTCTAATTAAATTATTTTATTTTTTCCAAAGCTTAAAATGGGGATGTTTTCATTTTTGCTGCAAGTTTACATCTGGCTTTTAATAGGACTTTTCAAGTTTGTTGATTACAAATAATTCTTAGCTAGGCAGTGGAGAAGTTTTAAGAAAAGGCTAATGTAATTGGTTTGACACCATACTCAGACTTCATCACATTGTCCTCCATATCTATCTCTTCTTTCATAACTCTCTTTCCTTCCATTACTCATTCTTTACCTTTAAAATGTGTGTATTTTTTTTTTCCTTTTTGTCTTTTTTTGTGACCGGCAATGGGATCGCAACCCTCAGTGTCGTGCCCATACCGGGACCGGCAACGGGATCGCAACCCTCGGTGTCGCGCCCGCACCGCGCTCAACCAGTGAGCAGACCAGTCTCTATATGGGATCCGAACCCTCGGCGGGAGCGCCGCTGCGCTCCCAAGTGCCGCACTCTACCGAGTGTGCCACTGGGCCGGCCCAAAATGTGTGTATTTTTCATGCAAAGTTACTGTAATGAATCAAATGTGAGACTTCCTTCAACTTCTTTTGGCTGCCTTATCAAACACAAAAGAAACGTCTAGCTGTTCACACTACCCAGTACTAAGGAGCATTGTTAACTCTAGGGAAATCATCAGTATTTCTGAATACTCATGATACAAAGAATTTTTATAAGGGATTAGGAATGATCTTAAGATGGGATAAGAAAAAGAAAAATCTCGTTTGGGTACATTTTTTATTTTATTTTTATCTTACATTTATGGTGAACTAGATTACACACTTCTGTGTTTTCTATAGAGGAAAAGCAGGGAAACATAAACACAACTTTGGACATTTAGAATGCTTTTTAAGTATCTAGACATAGCCTAAAATAATAATAATTGAAACATAAAGTACTCTCTCTGTGTGTGCACAGTGTTGATAAAGCATATAGAGAAGCACTTATATATCATAACAGTTCAAAATAGGTCAAGTATTATTATTATCCTCATAAATATGGATATGAGTAATTTGAGTGAGATTCAGAGTTGCTGAGTGATGTTGTCTAGTATATACCTGAGTTAAAACTCAAATACAAATCATGTGATTTTACATCCTATGGTTATTTTTGAATAGTGCTTGTTCTCCTTAATGAGAATAACCTTCATGGTCTATCATGTAATGTCAAGATCAGAATAATAGAGTCATCTTGTCCAATAATTCTCCTGCTTATATCTTCCTACATCCTCAACAAATGACTGGATATCTGCAGTGGGGTTGGGTTGAGGGTATGGAGAAAGCTCTCTTAAAAAGAATCGGAAACCTACTCTGGGATACAACAAGAGAGAATAAGGCAGGTGCAATGCTTTCAACTCAAATCTTAGTTCTTCCTCCTATTAGTTCCATACCAACAGGAAAGTTACTTTTTCACTCTGGATCTCAAATTTTCATCTATAGAATATAGTCCTCTCCTACTTCTCCTCCTATGATGCCTCTTCCTCCTCCTCCTTCCTCTTAGTCTTCATGAGTTTACATAAATGAAAGTGAAACCTACATAGTATTGGGTCTAAACAACTTGCTGTTAGGGAAATGTCAAACAGTTATATTGGACAGTCCATAAATAGCTCAAGAACTTTTTACTTATAACCTTCATAAATAGGAACTATACTTTTCTTTCTGAGCACACACTGCCACTTATTTTGATGTGATCCTATTAACCTAGTCATAACTGATACTGGAAGTTATTACTACCTAAACCAAAGGCACCCATCTATGTATTTGGGAGACCAATTGGCCATGAAGACAGCCTAACACAAGAATTCTACCCAAAAGAGGTGCTCACCTTCAGAAGATGACTGACTTACTCAAGTGAGTCTTTTCTCTTGTGCACTTTGAAAAAGAGGGAAAAAGAGGGAGAAGAGAAGGCTAACAATGGAGAATGAAAGAGGTTGAGTCATGAGTGTGGTAGAATCAGATTGCATCCACAGAATGGATGCTACTTCAGAGAGGATAACAAAAAGTGAGGAAGTTATTTTAACTGAATATATTTAAAAATTTTATTTTCATCATAGCATTTAAACACCTAATCTCAGAGGAGTTTAAAAAAATTGGATACCAGAGAGATTTCAGACATAACAGATTTAAGAATAAAGAGACACAAAGCTGTAGCTTTTTCAGGTATTAATAATAAGTTATTAAGATAAAGCAATAGGGTCCTAAGGGAAATGTTAGACAGTCCAGTGCTGATAATTCAGAGGCAAATAGCTGGAGATACAGAGGAGGATTCAGACATAAAAATCAGAACTCTTCAAGTGATATCAGCAAGATGGCAGAAAAGGGGGTTCCAGAATTTATCTCTTCACATAAAAATCAATTTGGATATCACCCCCACACAAAAATGGCTTCACAAGAGCTAACGAGTCCTGGTGACAGGTTATAGCAAAAAATAGAAGACAAGTTGAAGAGGGTAGGAAGGACTTTTTTACATAACCCACAGCACCCCTTTTCCCAAGTCCATGTAGTGCAGTGTGAAGAGAGATACCTTCCACACAGGGAGAAAGAATTAAGTGAGTGTACGACTTTCCATAGAGCCCCAAACCAGGCCCACCCAATACAGAGCAGTACCAGGGTGGCTCCCATGTTTACAGGCTCCAGGTGTACCCCCATGGACTCAGGTTCTAGGCTCAGTTCAGTGCCAGAACTGCCCCCAAAGACCCAGACTCTAGGACTGCCCCCACAGGCCTAGTCATCTGGCCTGCTTTAGTGGCCCCAGGCACCTCATAGACTCCTGTGGACTCAGGTGGCACAGCTGCCCACCGCTGACCCAGGCATGAGGCTGGCCTGCCTAAGTACTGTAGCACTAAGCCTGCCACCAACCTCACCAGCCAGGCCATCCAGAATCTGTAAACAGGCTGACTTGTTTTAAGGAGCTTTTCCTGCTGGGACCAGTTGTGCCACTTCTTTAAATGAGCATATATCAAGACAAGGCTGAAAAGATTATGAACAATCAAGGAAACATGAAACCAGTTAAATAACAAGATAAAGCATAAATAACAAACCTGAAGAAATTGACACCCATGAGCTGCCTCACAAATAATTCAAAATGTTTATCTTAAAGAAGCTCAGTGAGCTACAAGGGTTTAACAGCAGACTCAATCAAGCAGAAGAAATAAACAGTGAGTTCAAGGACAGGTCATTTGAAATTACCCACTCAGAGAAATAATAAGAAAAAAACAAAATTAAAAAAAGACTGAAGAAAACCTATAGAATTTACAGAACATCATCAAGCAAACCAGTACATTCATTCTGGAATTTCTGAAAGGAGTAGAGGCAGAGAAAAACACAGGAAGCTTATTTAAAGAAATGATGACAGATAACTTCCCAAGTCTGGATGTTTTATGCAATCCCCATGATAAACACAAACAAAAATCTGTATAAATATACAAAAGATAAAGAGAAAGAAATCAAAGAATATCAGTACAGAAAATTACCAAATCACAAAGAATACAGCAGGAGACAAGAAAAATAAAAAATAAAAAACAGGAAACAATTAAAAAAACAAAATGGCAATAGTAAGTTAAGTTCTTTTGTAGCAATAATTACTTTAAATGTAAGTAAATTAAAGGTTCCAATCAATAGACAGAGAGTGACTGAATGGTTTTAAAAAAACATCATCCATATACTAACTACAAGACACTCATTCTAGCTTAGAGGACACACATAGGTTAAAATTTAAGAAATGTAAAAAATATTCCCTGTAAATAGTAATCAAAAAGGAGCAAATGTAACTCTATTTACCTCATAGAAAATAGATTTTAAGTCAATACTGTCACAAAAAACAAATAAGGTCATTATATAATGACATAGGGCTCTATTCATCAAGAGGATGTAAAAATTATACATATATGTGCATCCAACAATGGGGCACTTTAATATATAAAGCAAATATTAACCAAACTGAAGGGAAAATTGGGCCACAATATGATAATTGTAGGGTATTTTATTACACCACTTTCAACAATGGATTATACATACAGAAAATCAAGAAGGAAATAGCAGACTTGAAAAACGATATAGACCATATGAGTGTAATAGACATATACAGAACATTTCATTAAACAGCAGCAGAGTTCACATTCTTTTAAGGGCACACAGAACATTCTCCAGGATATATTAGTTCACAAAACAAATTTTAACAAATTTAAAAAGACTAACATCATATTAAGTACCTTTTCCAATCACAATTGTATAAAATTAGAAATCAATAACAGGAGAAAAATTTAAAAATTAAAAAAAAAACATGGAAATGAAACAACATATTTCTGAATGATTATTGGGTCAAAAGATATCAAACTAGAAATCTAAACATAGCATACCAAAACTCATGGGATATAGCAAAAGCTGTTCTAAGATGGAAGTTTATAATGATAAATGCTTACATTAGGAAAATAAATCTCAAATAAACAAACAAAAAAAATCCAGTGGCATTTTTATACCTCAAGAAACTAGAAAAAGAAGAACAAACTAAGCCCGAAGTTACCAGGAAAAAAAAAAAAAAAGAAAGCAAAGGTCAGAGCAGAAATAAGAAAAATAACTGAAAAGATCAAAGAAACAGAGTTTTTTTTTTTCAAAAGATAAAAAGTAACAAAACTTTATTAGACTCAGAAAAAAAGAGAAGACTTAAATAAGTAAAATCAGAAATTAAGGAGACATCACAACTGTTTCCACAGAAATTCAAAGTATCCTAAGTGGGTACTATGAACATTGATATGCCAACAAATTGGATAACCTAAAAGAAATTGATAAATTCAAAGAAAAGCCCAGGACCTAATGGTTTCACTGCTGAATTCTACTAAACAGTTAGAAAGAATTAATGTCATTCTTTTTCAAACTTTTCCAAGAAACTAGAGAGAAAACACTTTCAAATCATTTTACAAGGCCAGCATTACACTGATACCAAAGTCAGATAAGGACACTACAAAAAAAGAAAGTTACAGGCCAATATTCCTAATTAACACAAATACAAAAATCCTCAACAAAACACTGGCAAAGCAAATTCAAGAGTACACTGAGAGGATTATACCCCATGATCAAGTGAAATTTATCTCTGTGATTTAAGGATGGTTAATCATACAGAAATCAATAAATGTGATACTCTGAATTTACAGAATGTAGGAAAAAAACATATGACCATCTAATATAGATGCAGAAAAAGCATTTGAAAAAATTAAACATCCATTCATGATAAAAACTCTCAACAAATTAGATGTAAAAGAAATGAACCTTAACATAATAAAGGCCATATACCAGAAACCCACAATTCACATCATACTCAATGGTGAAAAGCTGAAAGCTTCTACTGTGATCAGGAACAAGACAAGAATGCCCTCTCCCACCACTTCTATTCAGTATAGCACTCGAAGTCCTAGACAGTGTAATTAGGCAAAACATAAATAAAAATAAAAGGCATCCAGATTTGAAAGGAAAAAGTAAAAGTGTCTCTGTGTAGATGACACCATCTTGTATGTAGAAAACCATAATGACTACACCAAAAAACTGTTGGAACTAATAAATAAATTGAGTAAAGTTGCAGGACACAAAATCAATATAAAAAATCAGTTGTGTTTCTATCCACTAACAAGGAACTACCTGAAAAAGAAATTAAAAAAACAATCTCATTTAAAATAGCATGAAAAAATAAAATATTTAGAAAAAAGTTAATCAACATGGTGTAAGATTTGTAAACTGAAAACTATAAATCATTGATGTTAGAAATTGAAGAAAACATGAATAAATGGAAAGATATCTGTGTTCAGGGATTGGAAGAATTAACATTGTTAAAATTTCCATACTATCTAAAGATATCTACAGATCTAGTGCAATCTCTATCAAAATTCCAGTGAAAGTTTTCACACACACACAAAAAAAATCTAAAATTCATATGGAACTACAAAAGATCCCAAATAGCCAAAGCAATGATGAGCATGAACAAAGTTGGAGGCATCACACTACATAATTTCAAATCATACTATAAAGCTATAATAACCAAAACAGTATAGCACTGCCATAAAAACAAACATATCAACCAATGAAATAAAATGAAGATGTCAGAAATAAATTTATGCATTATCGTCAATCGATCTTTGATAAAATTTCCAAGAATACACTATTTTTTTAATAAATGGTATTGGAAAAACTGGATATTCACATGAAGAAGAATGAAATTGGATCTCACACTATATTCAAAAATCAATTTAAAATGCATTAAAGAATTAAACCTAAGATTTGGAACTGTAAGACTATCAGGAGAAAACATAGGGGAAAAACTACTTGTCTTTATTCTGAGAAATGATTTTTTGGATATGACTCCAAAAACACAGGCAACAAAAATAAAAATAGACAATACAAATAGACAAATATAGACAAATAAAATTGCATGGAACTAAAAAGTTTCTTCACAGCAAAGGAAACAAACAGAATAAAATTACAGTCTATAGAATGGAAGAAAATGTTTTCAAACCATATATCTGCTAAGGGGTTAATACTCAAAATATATTAGAAATCCAGCAACTCAATCACAGGAAAATAAATAACCCAATTAAAAAATGGGCAAAAGACCTGAGTAGATTATTTCTCAAAAGGAGACATACAAATGACCAACAAGTATGTGAAGAAATGCTGAATATCAGCTAATGATCAAAGAAATGCAAATTAAAATCACAAGGAGATATTACTTCACACCTTTTAGAATGGCTATTATCAAAAAGACAAAAATAACTAGTGTTGGTGAAGATATGGAGGAAAGAAAACCCTTGTACAGTATAGATGGGAATGTAAATTGGTATAGCCATTATGGAAAACAATATGAAGTTTCCTCAAAAAATTAAAAACAGAACTACCATATGATCCAGCAATCCCAGTTCTGGGGATGTATTCAAAGGAAAAGAAATCAATATGTCAAGGAGCTATCTGCACTCCCATGTTCATTGCAGCATTATTCACAACAGCCAAGATAGGGAAACACAAGAGATCATGTATGGCTAAATGGACAAGGAAATGTGGCATATACACACAATGGAATATTATTCAGTCTTAAGAAAAGAAAGAAATCCTGTCAGTTGCAGCAACGTGGATGAACCTGGAGGACACTATGCTAAGTGAATAAGCCAGGCACAGAAAGACCATATGGTCTCACTTTTATGTGGAATCTAAAGAAGTTGAACTTCTAAAATCAGAGAATAGAAAGGTGGCTCCCAGTGGCTAGGGGATGGGGAAAATGGAGAGATGCTGATCAAAGGGTACAAAGTGTCAGTTATGCAGGTGAATAAATTGTGCAGATCCGGTATACAGTATGTATTGCATTATGGTTAGTAATGCATAGCAGTATAGTTAATAATAGTGTATAGTATACTTGAAATTTGCTAAAAGAGCCGGTCTTTAATGTTCTTAACACACACACACACACACACACACACACACACACACACCACAGCAACTATGTGTAGTGATATGTTAATTAGCTTGATTGTGATAATCATTTCACAACGTGTATGTATTAAAACATCATGTTGTGTGCCTTAAATATATATGGTTTTTATTTGCCAATTGCACCTCAGTAAAGCTGGGTGAAAAAACAAACAACTCAGGGAACTAATCTCTGAGCCACATTTGCTAAAGTTCCCCCAGTTCCTCAGCCAAAACAAAACAAAACATTTAGCATGATTTTAAAACATACCCAATGTATTCTTTATAATTTTTTACATGGTTTTATAGTAAATTATATACATTCTCAGGACAGAAGATGGACTTAGGCATTTTCAGCACAATCTGCAAACAATCTGCCACAAGGGTTAAGAGTATGAGTTCAGAATCTAGGTTATCTCCTTTCGAATTTTAGCTCTTTCACTTACCAGCTCTAAGATATTGGGAAAGGTACTTAACATTTTGTCCCTCAGTCCCTTTGGCTATAAAATGGCATTAATTTTAAAACACATAACAAAGTTATTGTCAAGATTAGATGTGAAGCACT
This sequence comes from Galeopterus variegatus, assembly GCF_000696425.1. Classification (NCBI taxonomy): domain Eukaryota; kingdom Metazoa; phylum Chordata; class Mammalia; order Dermoptera; family Cynocephalidae; genus Galeopterus; species Galeopterus variegatus. Next base: position 390,976 of record NW_007726183.1, on the reverse strand, counting down.
TAAAGAGGCATCTGTCAAATAATCATCATTCCATAAATATTAGCCATTATACTTAGATTTTATTTTTACAACATATTGATCTAGAAGTCCATTTTAAGTAGTATTATTTAGAGATCCCTGACTGATTGAAGCCTTTATAAAAATTGCAGACAAACTAGTTAAGAAATGTCCCTTAAGAAAGCTTTTTTCTTTATAGAAATCCAATTTGTAACCAGAATGCCAATTCTTATTTACAATTTTAAATAATTCTCAGATAAGTCTATTTTCACTTGAATCTAGCCAGTGCCTTCTCTATATGAAGGCTTGTTAAATAGAGGGAAACAATTATTATGATGTTTGTTAGTAAACTTGCCTTTTAGTTAAAATAGCTTGAAGCACTCTTACTCATTATGCCATTAGTCTTGCCAAGGAAGCTACGTGTTTGAATGTCGGAGGTCACGGGGGAACAAGCTCCTCACCTCTTGGCCAGAGTCTTTCTCTGTGATACCCCTTTTCCTACACTTATCTGGCTGACCTAATTCCCTTCTTTTAGTTTTTGAGTCTCTTCCCCCAACAGGGTATATCATAATTAAATATTATTGCTAAATAATCATAATTAGAGTTTGAGCCTTTGGCAAATTTTCCAGTAGGACATTTGCTTTAGCAAGAAGTCTTTTGTCGTATTATTACCAAAGGTTAGCACAATGTGTGTGTGTGTACATATGCATGTGTGTGTGTATTTCTCCAGCATAAATCTGAAAACTAAAGTAGTTTCAAATTTTGGGAGACTCCTCTAAAAAATCCCCACAAATCTCATTACTCCTTCCATTCAAAAACTACTCCATACATATCTCTTTCTCCACACATGAGATGCAAAGAGTAAATGTAATGAGAGTCATGGGATAATAAGAGTAGCCAGAACTTAATGACCATGTTAGTCCATTCAGGCTGCTTGAACAATATACCATAAATTAGGTGGCTTATAAACAGAAATTTACTTCTCTGGAGGCTGGAAATTCCAAGATCAAGGCATTGAAATATTTGGTGTCTAGTGAGGGTCCATTTCCTGGTTCATAGACAGTTGCCTTTTCTTTGTGCCCTCACATGGTGGAAGCACAAGGAAACTCTCTGGGACCTCTTTTATAAGGGTGCTAATCCCGTTCATGAGGTCTCCACCCTCAGGACTTAATCACCCCAAAGGCCCCATCTCCTACTGCCATTACATTGAGGGCTAGGATTTAACATATGCATGGGGGAGGGGAGGGAAGGGAGACACAATCGTTTAGTCTATCACCATGTCAATGTGCTAAAAGATTGAATGAAAAAATGAATTTTGAGAAAATTTTGACAAGAGCAATGTAGTGGATAAATCCAATACTACTGTCCTCTCCTCTAACTTAACATTCTACTAATTATTCAAGTCCTGGTTCATGTTCTGTCTCCTCTAGTATGTTCCCTAATCATTCTGATGGAAGTCACTTTATTTACCTTATGTGATAATGAGCAACTGTGAAGGTAGATCTCTGTCTTTCCATCTGTCTGTCTGTGACTCTCTCTCTCTCTCAGAATCTCCCATAACATTTTATTCATATAGAAAGATAATAACAAATACAGATACAGAAATGTAGATTTCGAGGTCTTCAAACCCTTCAAAGTTAGGTGATTTGACCAATATCAAACAGCAAAGATGAAACTAGAAAAAGTTATCATGGATCCCAGTTTACTTTCAAGGTATGACAATATAGAAATAAAAAGGACAAAGTAAGGGTCGTTTTGAAGAAAGATTTGAGAATATTGTGGACTAATTGAGGGAGAGATTATACTCAAAGATGATTGAGTTTTCTGTCTTATTGGGAGAATAATGGTAATATTAAGAGGAGAGATTTTAATTTATTGGATTCACTGTGATGAGAAAATATTCCAACTGGAATATTTTATTTCTAAATGAAGTATTTGAAAAGCAACGTGCTTTGCTATACTAAAGCTTCAAAAGGCATTCTCAGATACATTTGTTTTGGAAAGTGAAATGCCAGACTAGGGTCTAAAAGTATGATTCTCCTCTCCTATTTCAAACAATCATAGGTGGATGCAGCATATGACCTTGATGTTTAAAAATAATCAGGATACTTGAGTGAGTTATTCATTATTAAGAGCTAATATATTAGCAGCTATCTGGGTCTAAGAATTTTTAAATGTTTCTGTATTGCTTGCCTCCCACCACTGATTGCTGTCACTTATTCACCTTATTTGATTTGCTTGTCCCTTGAAGGACATGGGAAGCTCAGTTCCATTCACACTAGCACCAGGCTTCCAGACATCAGAGCCCCAACTGCACAGCTCTTTGTTAAGTGCCAATTCCATTTCCCACACTTTAGTAAGCACTGGGCACAGCTTTGGCAACACTTTAGCAACCTCAGAGCAATAAGCAAATTTCCACTTAAGTCTCGCCTTTTCCATTTTATTTATTTTCTTTTCCTACCTCTCTTTTTGTCTAAGGAGAGGTAAATTACCTAAAAATAGGCTTACTGTATTTGTTCATAGACTCTTTTATTTATTTGCATTAAAGGTCTGAAAGTGCTTTTTTAAAAAAGCTTATTCTTTCTATCATATCCTTTTCCAATCTCCCATCTTCATACTGTCACCTCTATTAACAAATGTGCATATGCTTCTTATTTACATAAAGTCTAAATTCCAAACATTTGCAGTATTTCAGGGACATTCAGAAAGCTTCATATACTTTTTCTAAAAAAGAAGCTTTTATATATTTGGATGTGGTTCTTGTATATTAACTGCTGCTGATACTTCTATCGAATTTAGAAGCACTAACATCATCTTCAGTTATTATTATTGACTTGGAGGTTATGAAGGGCATAGTTGAATTTAAGAACTAGGACCTTGCTCTGAGGTCACCAATTAAATTTTATGACTCACCTTATGAAAAGCTGGAGTCAAAAAAGGGACAGAATAACTTTTTCTTCCTTCAGGTTGTAATATAATTTATGAACAACCATCAGGATTTGCTCAAAGTATTTCCACAATGTAAGATATTGCTTTGAAGGGCCTGGGTGGCATTACTGAATGAATTCTGACCTAGATTCCTAAGAGAAGCAGGTCTCACGGCTCTCCGCTCCTTCTCAGACAAACAGTAATCTGATTCTCAAGCACAGAAAGCTGTCACGATTCGTGACCTTTACTGTGAGTGATATAAGCTAAGCCAAAGTAGAGACAGAATTACCTCTTACTTTGCAGAAAGTCACACTTGAGGTCACTTTCAGGACAATTTAAGGACAGGTGCCCTACTGCTTCTTTGCCCTGTTAGGCCTTTCTGTTTGGCTGATTTATCCATCCTAGCATACAACCTGCTCCAGTAATTCAAAGAGAACTCATCCTATACTAGAGGAGATCAAGACTGGTAACCCACCAGAGACTGGTTTCTGTGAAGGAAAATTATGTCAGCCTGCAGGCAGGTCAGGGACTGGCAGAATGAAATGAAATCGGCTAAGGTTTTCCCATCCATCAGGCATCATCTGCCTAATAAATATGGACTAAAGAATGTTGATTTGCTCTACATTGGCCTTTTTATATAGATGTACTGAAATATATAAATTACTGCAGTATTTTATATATATATATATATCTCCTAGTGTAATTTTTCTTATTATCCCAATTAGTTATATTATATTTGTTGCTTCTAAAAATAATTTATTGCAAGGGTTTTTTTCAAATTATTCAATCATTAATTTGCAGTTATTTTATAATATCTGTAAAACCATTTGTTTTTCTTAATATTTTCCCCTGCACTTTGCATTTTATCTAATGTTTTCCTTCTTTCTGTTCTTGGGTCTACATAACTGTTCTCATGATATATTTATAAGTGCCCTGGAGTTCACACAAATATATCTCACTTGTTCATTTTTCTTTGCTTTCCTAATTTCAGGGAAAAGCCAACTAGTTATAACAAAACATTTTGTAATTAAATTAAATTTTAAAATGCTTTTCAGTTTGCAATATTTCTTATTAAGTGTTTGTAAGCTGCTTAAAAGTCAGCTTATTTCATAAGGACAATTTTATGACACATAAATCTTATAGGTTATTACTTATATGTCATTTTTCATGCTAACTTGTATGATTTGGGTTTAGGAACATAACATTCATATACTTATTATAATATATTAGTATTTATGTAGAAACCTTCTTCACATGGTCAAAGTAGTTCAGAATTTTGATGACCATTACAGAATTATGAATAGCCATGGAAGAAAATGCTAAGGTAAAAATCTTAGGTAGCAGTAATTGTATGCTTGAACTGCTAAATGAAAATCAGGCTGCTTGTTGTTTTTATATTGCAAACTTTTATGTTATACACAATATATACAATTATTAATATTTTAATTTATAACAATAATAATAATGAGCACCTACTTTCATTAGATGCCCATGGAGCTAAGTTAGAAGAAAGCTCCACACATTTCTTTTTTATTTGGCTGCTGGCCAGTATGCCCATACATTTAATTAATGCTCTGAATAGCTAAGTCTAAGTCCGAACACAATTTAAGTCAATTCTAGACCAATTCTTGGTGGTGCTCAAGTCTCCAAGCACGAGCAGGCATTTATTAATGATAGTCAAAAAAGAGAAAAGAGCTGAATGGGCATTCAGGCCTTATCCTTGACCATAGTTATTTGACAGAGACTTGGAGAGACTCTCTTTAAAAGGTTTGTGAAGTGATTAACTCACAGATTCTATGAATTCATTAAGGGGCACATATAAAACATTGTACAGACATCTGTGGCTTATTAAATACATAACTTCTATTAATCCTTCTAAACTGTAATTATTTACTATCACTTAGACAATTAAGAGTTAATTGCTTGGTGACTGAAAGACAACAATGAAGAGCAAGATGTCAGAGCAGAGAGGTAGCTTCTTGGAACTACTTTCTTTTTCTCTATTGTTGTAAGTAAATAGGAGACCCAAATGGCAGAAAGTAAGCCTTTTCACTGAGGATCTTTCTTCTGGGGAGGCACAAAGGGTGAGGGGTCACTTTCTGACATTTCTGATGGAGGAGATTGATAGAGAGAGATAGTTTACTTTTCCTTAGGAGACATCTCATGCCACAGTGACAGCCACAACTCTAATAATGATAAGAAAGTATGAATTTAGTTTTCTTAGGAGAATTCTGGATGGTGGAAGCCGAAATAAAATCATTTTGCTATTTATCACTTAATGATAGCTTAAGCACTCCAAAGGCAATAGCTTTAAAAATAATTAAACAATTGTTTAAGTATTGACACTTCTTGGTTGTATTAGGTACACACCAATGTGTTGTTAAATTTCTATGATTTTTCACAAATACTACATAGTTATCACAGAAAATTTATTTTACATGGAACCTAGACTTTGGGAGATTACTTGGATGTCCTTTTACAACAGTGGCATGTAGGATGTGGAAATAATTCAACAGGGAGATAATAATGACATCACTTTGGCAGAAAACTGTTTTCTGGTTAATGGACACATTTACATTGGCAATATGAATTGGTAAGGGAAAACAGAGAACATATGTATATCTCTACTGTGTTATCTTCTCCACTCCCTCACTTTTTCCATTCCATTAATGTTTTAAACAAAACGTATATACAGTGGCCAGTAAAGTAACAGGATCAAATTATTTTTTAATTATATGCACACATCAATTTTTTAAAAATTATATCCACATGTCAACAATAAGACCTAAAATCTCTTTCTATAAGGTCTATAAATAGGAATATGGTAAAATAGATATATCTCTATAGATTTATCATTAAACTTTAATCTCGTATCATTCACCTTTACCAGTTAAACTCCAATCCCATAAAATCAGGCTAGTTAGAGGGATAGTTTCCTCCTCCATGACCCTATCTCAGCCTTATTTTAGAAATTATAACCCACCTTAAATGGTCCAATGGAAGTTTTTGGAATATAATGAATGAATTAGTGATGTTCTACATCTGAGAAGTCCTTCAGGCTTTCCAAAATCATGTAATACTTTGCATCATTCAGACAGAAATCTCTGCCCTAGTCAGAACCAATTCTGAGTGTCATTTTCAACATTTTAAACTCAACCAAGCCTAAATAGTAAACAAGGATTTTATTATGATTTGTATTGTTTCTTTTATTGACCTTATCAAAATTTAAGGAATTACATATTTTCATAATTAATGAGCCTTGCACTTAAAGGAATGACACTGCAGTTGCCTTTGAATGATTCTTTATGTTCTTCATGCTTATGAAGACTTATTGAACAAATTAAAAAGTGCCTGAATAAGGAAAATAACAATTATCCCCTATAACCTACAAATCTTCTCATGGAAATATATTAAGGTTTCATAAAGAAACAGTATATTTTGAACACATGAGCTTTTACAGATGTCTTGCTTTTGATTCTTCAAATTGGTTTTATGTAATTTCAGTCTATTTGCTGAAAATAACCTAAGAATCACCCTTTGGGCCCTAACATATTAAATCAGATATTTAAGAAATAACAAAGTTTTAGGAAATCAAAGTAATCATACAGAATTGAAGTTATTATTCTGGGTGTACAAAAGGGCTTCAGAGAATCTATGAACCCCTTGACAGAGAAGGCAAAATTTTTGTTTTCTGGGTTAATAAACCTTAATTATCAATAGAGTCTTATTGGGTTTGGATACACAATAGTGATTCAAACACACACACAAAGCTATGCTTATATAATCTAAGATCCCTAAATTATATTTCACCCCTTGGGCCTTCAGAAAGTGTAGGGCTGTGTTACATTGTGAGGATTCTTCCGTCCCACACCAGGCTGGGTACGTATCAAGTAAATGTAAATCCTAGTCTAGATGCAGAGATTCATTGACCTTTTGACCTTAGCACATCAATTAACATAGTTACTCTCTTTGTTTTTATCCTTGAAATGAAGATGCTAATTATATACCTAGAAAGATTAGAGGACATAATGAATGAGTAAACACATAATAAAATTATGAAGTGCTATATAAATGTAAGGAATTACCCATGACTTAATTGCTTGAAATTTTGGTATTAAAATATACAGTAAACAGAAAATTGCACAAGGCAGCCTGCCACGTGAAGATCAAACAGTAGTGAGCTGTTCTAGAAAACACTTTTTAAATTCCATTCTCTCAAATTTTCGAATTTATCATACCTATGAGCTTTAAACTTTGCTGAATGCATTTTAAAATTTTTTAAAACTTTTTAAAATCAGCAATAACATTCTTCGAGCTGTAAAAACATCATGTTCCAACTGCACTTTTTTATAAGCTTTGTACCCTTTTCTTGGTTTTATTGCCAAAACAACCCATGGAAACAAAAGATGCAGGAAAGATATGAAAGGAAGTAACGACTGCTGAGCAGTTATCCTGTAGATGAATAATAGACAAGTACATAAACAGATGCAAACCGAACACGGATGCAAAATGAATGAGAGGAAACAAACAGCAAAAGCAGTCACAAAGTTAGGCATTGGGAGTGGGCATTCATCTCTCTCCCTTGGAAGATGCTCTATTGCTGATAAAACAAAATCCTTCTTCACTGTAATATAATCATTGCTTTAGACGTCTCTATGTCCTTTTGACAAGCAAAATAAATAAATAATCTTTTAAAACGTTAAGAACTAAAACAAAGCATGATAACTTTCTTAGGGTGTATTCCTATGATATTTCAACAGCATCCAAAAATTAATTACCAAGTACACACAGATATAATATATAGTATATCAAATAATATTTTCTTTGAAAAGTACCCAACTGCTGCTTTGATGTATGTTGCTACTAGGAATTACCTGTCTAGATTAATGGAATTCATTCAACCTATGTTTATTTTTTTTATAAATCTGTATAATTCTGACTTTGTACAGAGTAATAATAGCTATAATAACTATAATTCACTGCATGCCTACTATGTGCACTTCACATGGATTTTCTATTTTTCACCTCCTGCAAGGTCTTTGATTAGTATAATAGTTCAAGAGTTGTTAAACTTATTATACCTGAATTTAGATTAAATCTATTTCCATAAGATTTTCAAGCTTCACAGTAAAAGATAGAGATGCAATAGAACTGAAAATCTTTAAAGTAGGAAAAAAATGGAAAGTTAAAATGATAGAGCTTTGAGAAGGGGAAAAATTCTGTAAATTCCCACTATAATGTGATGGATTCAATTTCATGAACTGCAAGTTTGTACCATTGTGAAGTTAACAAAGAGACTCAGTGCTCCTGTACAGCTACCCATCTGGGAGATCCACAAGTCTGGATATATTATTCCTCATCCTCTACATCAACTACTACGTGGAGCCAGTTGTCTTTTACAGCATAAAGACTGGTGGGGATAGTACAGGTTTTGTGGTTCACTGGGACTTGCAAGCCAGCAGCAATGAAGCCAAATATTTTCTCATCTGTCAGCCTAATCCAGAGAGGTTGGTACAGGAGGCTCTGGGGGACATGAGGACCAACCCACCACCACCCAGACAGCCAACATAGAGAGTATTCATATAACCTCTTCCTTCACTAGGTTCAACCTGACCTTCACCTCCCTTCTCCACACAGAACATAAAACCTTTAACCTTCATCCTGTACTATTTTGAGAATGACGATTTGCCATAATCATTACTGATTCTCATTCTTATTAAATCAGAAAATGAACTCCAAGAACGGTTATTGTAACTGAGGCCAAAATTTAGCCCTGGGATTCCTGGAAACCAAGGGAAAAACGAAACAGTGTTAAGTAATTCTTATTTCTGATAAAAAGGAGGATTATGAGTTTAAAAGAAACTTTCTTTCACCAACCCCTGGGATGTTTCTCATATGGTTGTGTATGTAGGGGATAGCAACTAATTTAACAGATATAACCAAAACATGTTTTAATATAAAAATTGTTTTGTTGGGTTTTAGTTATATTTCTATATATAGTAATACAAATAGCCTTCAATACTTATCACTTACACTAGTAACAAGATTCTTGATTACTTTTTGTGTTTAAATCAATATAGAGTGAATGATTAACATTCCCTAAACATTATAAAGATTATCTAGAAAAATATGTATGAAAAAAACACAAAAACACAACAGAAAAACACACAAAAAGCTTGTTCTACATTTTATCTCAAAGACACGAGCTTAAAACAAAGGTAATTTCTATTATTTGTGGTCAAGTTAATGATACATTTTAATGTCTTGTTTCAGTATCTCAGGTAATCACATTGGTGATTCCTCTACGTAAACTGTTTTGTTACTATCAGGCCTGTTTCTAATTCAGATTCAAAATATCTTAAGTAAATTGCACAAACCTTATATGAATTAAAATTGAAATGACATTTTAAAATATTATCTTGAATAATTGGGAAATATTAGAAACAAAATATTTATTATTTACACTTATTCAAGACAGTATTTTCTCACATTAATGGCTTTTTGGTGGCTACTCAGGCACATTAGTGGATTGAACATACTACATTAAAGAGGAAATGCCTAATTTACTAGCAGTTTTACAGCCCATCACTTAAAGGAAAAAAGGACAATATACAAACCAGGTGGTAGTCTAAACAAATGGAAAGAGGAGAGGAAGGGAGGAAGGAAAGAAGGAAGAGAGAAAGAAAGAAAAAAGGGAAACATGCACAAATTGAGCATACCATTTATATACCATGTTGCTTGCTCTAGTGAAATAGTGTTAACATTTTCTAATATTCATACATAAATAATATATTGTATACACATATATATACATATTTAAAGGATTAACCGGATATCATTAATGATTAACACAGCAATGTGTTAGGCAAGTGTAATGCTGGACTGTGAGATTTCACCTGTGGTTTTAAGAACGAACTTCATTTATGAGAAGAGGATAGATGTAAGCAATCTGAGAAAGAAGATGCTCCATACAGTATTCCAAAGTGATTCGCAGGGTCAGTATGCCAGATTAACTTGTTGGGTTTCTACTACATTGTCGAGAAATTAAGAAAATGAAGGGTGAATATCACATTATGAAATAGGAAAGGAAAAAAGAAACCTGAGCATGAGAAAAAAAAGCACTTAATTTTAAATTGAAAAATGTTAAGTATCTACATGCTTATTTTCACTATGTATTTTCTCCACTTCGTTTTTTTGCTATTTGACTGAGTACTAGTATTGCCGATGTAAGAACTGAATTGGCTTACATCTGTCAAGTTATTGGTTTATAAGTTTTTTAACAACTATCTCAGGAAAGAGAAATTTGGAATTAAATTACTTCTTTCTGATATATAATTCATATTTGACAAATAGGAATTGCTTTAAATTTTTAGAAAATTTTATGAACTTTGTTTTTTCAGATAAAGATTTCCCACCATTTCTAAAATTATCTAACTAAAATTACAGTACTATTTTACATCTACTGGCTATTTGAAATTTGATTCTCAGTGAATACACAAAATTGTCCTTTTATCAAAATATATGTTGTTTCTTTTTTGTTGTTTTTTTCATTCTTCAGTGTCATTATCATAAACTTTATATCCTGGAAAATGTTAATATTGAAAGGGTCTCTGCTTCCTCTTAATTTTGCTATTATTTTCCAATTTTGGGGGGGCAAAGATAGTAGTTTATTGTCGTTCATCTTCCTTAATTGAATTGAGTATTCTCTTTATTTTCCTATAAAAATTGTTCTGTTCTCTCTGATTATTTTAAAAGTATACACTGCCTTTTCTGTTGGTAGCTACCTGCTCTGATGCTGATTAAATTGAACAATAAGTAAATAATTTATTTAAATAATGATTTTGAAGTATTACTGGTTCTTTCAAATAATATCTGTAATTTGAAAGTCTATAACTGACAGATAGGTGCATCCCTCCTTAAATTTTATTTTTTAATTACAATTAACATGCATATTAACATGCATTTTTGGTAATTTTTGATGAAAAGTTAATAAATAACTGAATTGGCTGATTTTTTATTCATTTCAAAACTCTGAATTATTAGTAGCATAAATGGTGTGTGAGTGCGTGTATGTTGTGTGCTGTGTGCATGTGTGTCCATATGTGTATACACATGCAGGAGATAAGCATTCCAGAAATGTGGTTTGCTATTTATGCATATCTCTTATGTTGCCACAAAATTATATAGCTTCACATAACAGCCAAATTAGCTTCAGGAAGGTAAACATTAATACATTGTCTTTTAAGTATGCAAGGATAGATTAGCTTTTTAGAGGAGAAGTTGAAGCAGAATTAGACAAAGAATATTAGTTGCCATTTTCAAATACCCTTAACTGTTTAGTGGTGGTGCTTTGCTTAGCATGTTTCCTGATTACACTTTTAGAAAATATCATATACAATATGCTGCAATGACTCTGAGTTATAAAATTTTGTTTAAAATATTACTCGAGCCACTGATTTTCAAAGCAGTAATGATCGAACATTGGCATTTATTGCACTGATGAAAACTCCGATAAAATTGATATTCACTCCTGTATCCTGAAATAAGGTCCCATTTCTGAAGCCCTTCTCTGCTGTACAGAATGACAGTTTAGTTTCTTAATATCAAATTTGTTTGCCTGTTCCAAGCAAAACAGATGGTTAAGATAATTATGATGGAAATGGCATGCTGAGAAAACTGTGGAGAGACCATTCCATTCTTGTTTTTCCTTTATCCTCTTTCTAAAGGCGGTGGATAACAGTGCAGGACAATGAACAAAACAAGTAAGTCAAAGAAAAATAACTTCCACACTTGACTGCAGAGATGAACTGTGAGACTCAAACCAAGTCAGTTAACCTTTCTGGTCTCAGTTTCTTCTTCTGTAAAATCAAGAAAAGGGGCTTGTTTGCTATTGAAGTCCTGCTAGGACTAAGGTAGAGTACATGGAAAAGGCTTCCTCCTCCTCTTATTAGAAGTCAGCCTGAAAGGGAGAAGAAGGAAGGGTTCCTGCAAAATCAAACCCAAGTTACTTTTTTGTTGACCAAAAGAATTTTTATGCAAAAGGCATTTCAAATGAGTTTCAAACAGAGAGCAGAAATGAATCTGAAATGCCTACCGTATGCTTTTTCAGCACTTTCTAGCAATTATGACAATTTAGGTGGTTATGTAAATTACACAATTCTTGTAAAATGATATAATTATGAAATGTTGGGGCAGAAACAGAAAAGGATTACATTGCTTTAAAGTGAATACTGCAATGATATAAGATTGGGAATACACCCCTCCATCACCTTTTCTAAGTCTCTTGAGATTTTACTGTTGCCAATAGAACAGCATCAATATGAAGTAACTTTCAGAGGACATAAGTGCTGGCAAGAACTCGATAGTGTGGCAAAATATAGTGAGAATATTTTGGACTGATTTCTAATTATATGGATTCAAATTATTAAATCTATGTTTTTGTAAATAATACATTTACATAAAGCTATTTTTAAAAATATTATCTTTATTCCCAGGAATTTATTTGGCATTTGGAGTGTTTAAATCACTGGAAAGAATGTTTGTAGCAAATATTCCAGTTAGCATTGTGTGGCTCGTGTTTGCAAGGAGAGGAATATTTTACTGGGGAATAATAAATAATGTATTGCTGAGATAGGTTCAAGTAGTTTAAGCACCATAAGCACACATACTATATACGTATTTGCAAATTTCAGAAATCTTACATCTATGATTAGAAAATAGTGTATGAAATTTCTTTTCTTTTTAAATCTGTCATTACTACCTTATTCTTCATTACCCAGTCAGTTAGCTAGGCCAGACGGTACCATGTTTGTGTGGGGGAGTAGAGGAATTTTTTTTTTTTTTCTTAAGAACGTACTTATGTATTCTGTTGAATTTCAAAGTCCATCACAAGGTTCCTTGCTTTTTTTTCCACAGTGGACAGTTTCATTCCAAGAGTACATGGAAAGAAGAAATAACCAGAGGTTTGTAGCTCACAAGGTCTCTTACTTGCCTGGCAAGGGGAATCATGAAGATACCATGCTTTCCAGGCATTTGGAGGTTTTGTTGAACCCAAAATAGGTGTATGTCTCACCCTGAGGTTCAGGTTTAAAATTGCCTTTTCCAGGCCATTGCTCAGTTATGTGTAATTGTGATTTAGGGGGTGATAAACAGAAGCTTTATTTCTCTTTCTGAGGGATGGAGAGGGAGGGAGGGGTGGGAGGGGCTCTTCTCTCCACCTACCTGTGGATGCACCTTGCACCGCACACACTCTCCCTATACTCTGCTTCCTCTGCCTTGACACTTGGTTCTCAATGATGCAGATACTTATCCTCTGCGACTACCCGCCCACAACCTGCACCCCCCTCCCCCCACAGCTTGTACTTAATATTCCTGGATGATGATCATCATCTTCAGGCAATTTACAGAGGTGTATAGAACATTCATTTCAATGGATACAAATATACTCCTTTTTTATAAACTTCACCTCAAGGGTTCATTCACAGCACTTATGGCAAAAAAGAAGCATTATCACTGTGCAGTGTGGACCTCCAAGGGAGGAAGATATGCCCAATCACACCCTCTCCCACTTGCTGAGACATCAAAAAGGAGATTCTGGGACTTGATTTATGGGTAAGGACAAAGGGCATTGGCATGAAATCTTGCTTTACAAAATAGCAAATTTGAACATCCTCCCTTGGCTAAGACATAAAGTAGAAAGAGAGAGACAGAGAGACTTTTACAGTGCTCTTCATGCAGAGTTGCCCCAGATAGTCCTACTTGTCACTGACTAACCAGACTAGGGTGGGGCATTGTCTGAAAAATTGTCTCCCTGCCACTTCCATTCCATGTCCCTTTTCTTCTTCCTTTGCTTGCACATCGCTTAAGGCAAGCCCTTTTTTCTACGTAAGTTTGCATTATCTTGAGGGCTCCTCATGTCCCCCGTCTTCCAACTCTGCCAAGACACCTCAAGAAATTACTCTTCCTTTTCACAACCATGAAGGCAAAATAACAAGCATAGATAACAAGCTTGAATTGTCTTTGTGTAGCAAAAACAAAATGCTATTTTAAAGTGGCCAGCAGATTCTTCCTGTTGGTCTAGATACAGTCTAGATGTTAAAATTGTTGGAGCTTGGAAACTGGTATGTTAGGGCTTATAAAGAATTTTTGCTTGTAGGGTAGAGCCTGGAATTTTTCCTTAAAACAGGCACACCCATTATTCTGTGAGACACCGCTTTAGTGAGGAGTCTTTAGTCTTATAAGTATCTCTTCATTGCTTTGAGAACAATAAAACCCTAAGCTAATAAAATAATCGGACAATTTTTACTAAATATTAACTTTTCTAATTAATAATGCATCTTGGATGCTTCTAACAGGACTGTGCCCTTTAAAAAGTTAGTTTTTTTCTTCCCACATTAAACATTTGAATCAGTCCTGTCTTAGTGCATGTTCCATACTAGATAGGTTAGGACAGAATCACACAGATTTTGAGAAGCATCTAGTTCACTCTAAGGATTCCCTTGCCAGGGTCTGGCTTCTCCAGGGTCTGAATCACCTATGTGGTGGGACGAGATTTTTCTTCTGAGGCAAATGTGTAGTCACACAGAAAATCACCTCGAGTTCAAGAAAAAAATAAGAAGTCAACCCTGGACTGCCGAAGGGATTGAACTCTTTTTTTTCCCCCTTGAACTTACCCTTGACTTTGAGATGAAAGAATTTTGAGCAATCATTTGTTTACAGAAGACACATGGCTCCTGATACCCCAAAGCATTGAAGAATTAAGTACAAAATGGACCAATAGGTAGGACTCCCAGAGAAGGTGAAGCTGATGGATTCTAGAGGAAGGGATGTCTACTAACCACCTTTTGCCTTTTACTTTTCTTCATTTAATTCTCTTATACTCTCTTTCTCTTAAATCTTCTCTTAAAAATCTTTTTTTCTTAGATCTTCATTTAATTTTATCAAATATAAGAGGGGAATTAAGGTTGTCAGCTGAAATTAAGTCTGTCGAGGAAGAAATAATTTTATAAACTTTGGTGGGAGCCAAATGGAAGGATCAGCCCAGGAAACACCATCTGACAGAATCAAATAAGTGCTCGGAAATTTATCACAAATAACAAAGGCTTTATGTACAGAAAAGGCTGAAGAAAGTAGAAACAAAGAAGGAATAGTGGATTGGCCATTTCAAAGTTACTTTCCTTGCAAGGTGGGGACATGGAGACAGAGCCATAGGAAAACAGCTGATTAGTTAACATCAAATTACTTCAGGCCATCTCTTTTGTGTGAGGATTAAAGCAGAGGAAACTTGATTATTGTACCTATTGAAGATTTAAACTGGCTTGTTTGATAAATTGGCTATTATCTCTTTTTCCTGACTTCTCAGAAGACCACAGCCTGAAGTAGCAGGGGTGATTCCATTTTGATTTTTAGTCTGGGGCCTAGTGCAGGAATTTAGTCTGAAACAATGGCCACCTACAATTTTTATTAACAAGGTAGAGGCGAAAGGATGCAGAAGAAGAGCAGCAATTTGAAGAAGTGGTCCTGAGTGAACTGGGGTGGGCTGGGAGAACAGCCTGGGCCGTGGTCTGCAGAAGGCAACCACCTGGCAGATCTGTGTGCCATGGAAGTGTTTCCAGGAATTCTCAAACAGACTAACAGGGAAGTTTAATACAACATATCAACTTCTCTCAAACCTACACGGTGGGGCTTAGGCTACGTTGAACACTACAAGGAAGACTTGATAACTTTCGGATATTTGAATAATGTTACTGATATACTTCAAACACGATGAGCTCTTTTCCTTAGAAAGGCCAAGATTAAACATCAAGGAGACTTATTTTTTCCCTTTTTCTTTGAAAACCAGCAAATGTAATCATGTTTAATCAGAATCACATTATAGTAAAACTTCAAATATTATCAAAGAATTGAACACAGTAATTAGTTTTAAGTAATGTTTTTCTTCTGGATAACAGAAAACTACCCTCCGTCCCATATCAAGAAGCCATATATATATATATATATACACATATATATATATACACACACACACACATGTATGTGCAGTCACACACAGTAATACACATACGTAACAAAATTTACTTAATTTTATGTGTCAATTATCTTTCTGCAGAATTCCTTTTATGATTTTCTGATATAGTTCTTCAAAATGCTAATAATTTATTTTTAGAATGTTATCAGAAAACATAGCATTACTTGGACAATCATTAAAAATTGTATTCTAAACATGCTTAATACAATTTGTCAACCAACAATGAACAGTAGAGATTTGCTCTTGTCTTCCTGGAGAACTACAGCATAATAATCAAGATACAAATAATAGCATAATAATTATTTAATTGCTTTGAAAATATTTGTAATAGATCTATATTTTAGAAACATATCTCATCTGGTAGGAGAGGAAGAAAGACGTCCCTGGTCCTTAGACTTAACAGGAAATAGGGAAAGTGTAGATTTCCAGACAGAGGTAAAAACATGTATAAAGGTTGTCCTGAATAGAAGAGGATGTGTCTTTACAGGAATTGAAATAATAAAAGTAAAACATCAAAGAGAGTGAAAAGAGATAAGACTAGTGAGGGTGATCTACTGATCTCAAACATTTATTCTGAAGTCTAAGCTAACATTTTAAAATACTTTTGAATCTGTAGAGCTGTAATAAAATGTGGCAATGTTGTTAATGTTATAATAATTCTCTTATCATACCAGTTTTTCACTTGAAATAGTTCAATTATTTCTTTCTTATCTTGATGTCATTAATTTCAACTCATTTTTGTTAATTTGTGGAGGAGTTTTGACTTTACAGATTACCTCACATAATAACACTTTAATTAATGATATTTCACCATAGCAGCTTTTGAAAATATATGCCATTTTTCAGGCAAGACTTTCTTTTTTCCCCCCAGTGTTAATGACATTTTCTGTAAAAACACACTAAGTGACTAGAGCATATTAAGTATTATTTCAACATTATGGTTTTAGGCAAAAATGCATTCACCAATTTATGTGAAGTCACATTTTCTAGTGAAATAAATCATATGGAATAAATTTAAATTGTGTGTATTTGCCAAATGACAGAATGAAGACAAAGCATTTTACATAACACTTCAGTCAATTGCACATGAATTCTATTTCTCCACTTTTGAGGCACTCACTCTTGTGTTAAATGTTTGTGTTTCCTTAAGTTCAGGTTTAGTACAGGACAAGTATGAGGCCAAATGAGATAAAGATAGTGAAAGAAATGATGCGAAAAGACTGAACTTTGCAAAGACCAGCTCTCTTTTATACCTCCTCCACCAACCATCTCTCACTATGAAGAAATTTCATCTTTTAGCAAAGGGAGTAAGGTTTCATTACAGCACATCTACATACAAACCGTATTTATTTACATATACATTTTTTCTAATATTCAATTTATATTTTTTTTTCTATAAGTGTAAATTATTTGGTAATCTTGGCATGGGATTAAATAAACCATAATTTATTCTACTACAAATAATAAAGTAATTGTATTTAACAACTTTTCACTTAGAGACAGGTTTCTTGGGAATGAATGACTTTGTACTTATTGAAACAGCAATATTCATAAAGATTAACCCAAAAAATTTTCTCTTTGGATAGCTGATTTTCTTGCATTTCTATTATGGTATAAATTTTACCTGAAAAAAGTAATGAGATATACATAAATATAAATATACATATTCATATTTCTCCTATGTGTGGATATATATCAGGATAATGACAGAATTTGATAAATAAGTGAAATAATGTAGAATGTTTAAAACTAGAGAACATATTAATACAGAAATAATCAAGTCTTCTGTTTTTCAAATATGATATAGTTAAATTCATTGGGGGTATATTAGTCCATTTATGTTGCTTATAACAAAATACCTGAAGCTGGATGATTTATAAAGAAAATGAAATTTATTGCTCAGTGTTTCTGAGGCTGGGAAGTCCAAAGTCCATCTGGTGGTGGTGACAGAAACCCAGGGGTCTCACATTGCAAGGTGGTGGAAACAGAGAGATCAGAGAGAGAGAGAGAAACAGACTCTCCTCTTCTCTTAAAGCCCTCAGAACCACACTCCTGACCACCATTTTTAATCCATTCACTACTGCATGGTCCTACAATCCAATCATCTCTTTAAGGCTCCACCTTTCAATTACCATAATAGGATTTCCCACCCTCTTAACAGTCACACTGGGAGCTATGTTTCTAATACATTGTTATGGAAACAGACTGGACCAAGAATGGTTGGCACTCAGAGGGTTGGAGAGTCAGGTATTTTATTATGCTGGCAGGCCCAGAAAAGCTAATGCTTGAAAATCTGGACCCTGAGCTCAGGTCTCACAAAAATTTTATAGGTGAACTCTTCCAGGGTTTTTACATTTCTTTTTTTGTTTGTTTGTTTTTCTCAGCATTCACTAGGCTAGCATATGTGGTCTGAGCAGATAAATGAGCTCAGTAACAGAAGCCAAAAATGCAAGCAGTGATTAATAGCCAGACTAGTGCAGCAAGTTAATAAAATTTCAAGAATAAAATACTACTTCAAGGACAAAACAGGCTTATGAGAAAATTATTTTGGCATTTTTCCCAACATTTCACCCCTTTGATGCTCTCTCTAAACATCTGAGTGAGCATCACCTTAATCAATATCATATCAACAAAGAGAGTAATATGATCTACACAATAGTAATCTAAACAAAGAAAAATATCATTAATCCCAGAATAAAATTTAACAGTCTTGACAGGCAGATGGAGTGAAGAAAGGGTTAATTTGAAAGGCACATTGCCACCATGAGATGGCTAACACCCTGTTGACAGGAAATAAAGGAATATTAGTAATAGCACCAGCAGGCCCAGACAAACTAATGCTTGAAAATCTGGACCCCGAGCCCAGGTTGCACAAAGTTTTTATAGGCAGACTCTTCCAGGGTTTTTAACATTTGTTTCTTTTTTTTTTTTCTCAGCATTCACTAGGCTAGCTTATGTGGTCTCGGCAGATAAGTGAGCTTGGTTACAAAAGCCAAAAATGCAAGCTGTGATTAATAGCCAAACTAGTGCAGCAAGTACATATAGTTTCAAGGACAAATTATTACTTCAAGGATAAAACAAGCTTATGAGAAAATTACTTTCTCATTTTTCCCAACAACATAAAACTTGAAAGACAATTCAAGCCTCAGTGAGTTTTGAGGAACATGATTCAATCCACTACTCGGGATAATACAAAACTTGTTCTTGTTTTCTGGAATATACATTTACACATTTATATTTGGTTTTCTCCTTTATAAAATGAAGAAGTCAGACCAGATAATCTCTAAATTTTCTTTTTAATCGTAATTACTATGCATATATAGTAATTACATACATGTGTGTGAATGTGTATGATTTCAGCACCACCTGATTACTTTCTAAATGAAATTTATATGGTCAAATTCACTATGAGTAATCCTAAGTACTGTTCTTTTTAATTCATTATCATTATTCATAGGAAAATATTTCTAAACACAAACGCACACACACACAGAGGTAAAAAACTGATGCTAAGTAGTTTATGCTTTAGTTCTCTTTGATAATGATAGAAGTAGTGAGTATTGAGACAGAAGAGAATAGAGTTATTTTTAAATATTTAATATGTTCAGAGCAATGGCAGAGGTTGAGTATTTATTGACTCTGAAAACGTTACTGTTGGTTTTTCTGTTATGATTCCTCTGATTGCTACAAAGCACAAAATCATCTGCCAGTTTCACATATACTCACATCCACTTGTTATGGGAAAGGCCACTTTGTTTTGTGGTTGGGACTGTCTGAGTAGCCATCATCATAGGTTGTGAAAGGCACTATTATACTCTGTGTGTGTGTGTAGGTGTATAGGTGTGTGTATGTGTATGCATGTTATAAACATGGCCCTAAAGCTGTTTTCATATTATTCACATTAAATTTAGTGTCTTCTCAAGTTATAATCTTTGGTTTTACAGAAACAATAGTGGGGGTAAAACTCCCAATCACAACAGGCAGGCCACTTCAGAATGTTACAGCATTAAAATAACAATGAGTACAGTTTTTACATTAAAGCTTGTCACAATGAGAAGTGGCCTATGTGCCACAATGTGTCCAGCAACAAATTAGTCTTTGTCCTTCGGTTTTATCAGCCTCTTTATTATTTCAAAGTGAAGAAATAACATAAACTGCAGCTGTTTCTATTCTGTGGTCTGTAAGCCTAACAGATACCAGTTGTAAAAATAAAAATAAATTACAAAGAATTCTATTGTCACTAAAATTAGTGAGCCACAGAAGTTGCTGGTATAATTACCTTTATCTTCAAAGCCAGAAATTCTCTATGATCCTGAAATTGCATTCTCTGAGTCTATAGAGTAAGTCTGGCTAAACTACTCTGTACATTAGCTAGTTCAACACAGACAAAAGCTTAACAAATTCTGTCTTAATTGATAATATTCTCATCAAACACAACCTAATATTAAAAACAAACTTGATAAACTATTTTATTTCATATTTTCCAATGGCACACATAATCATCAAGAATTCTGAAAACAGATGTGATCTGTATGCAGAAGATGAAAGAGAATAGATAAAATTTTAATAGAATTCCAAATTTTAAGTTCCCCTTTATTTTTCCTGCTGTTTTTAGTTTTAATGAAGTGATGGATAAATATGATCACTAAGGTATGTGTGAAATGTATATACAATTGTATACCATTGTTCCATGCTTTTAGTAGTTGCATATTTTTTTTCATATAGCCCACCATAAAAGATTGGACCAGTAAACAAGATTGCTGCCTTTATTTCTCCTGCTTTCCTCCTTACTTCCCTACCTTCTTGTGCAATTTTATCAAGGCAAAACAATTGAGCCTTAGTTATTCCACATTTGAAATAGAAATTTAGCTGACGTTTCCATTGAATTGACCTTACCCAATCCTTTTTGGTTGCTTTTATTATGATCTGTTCTTTTTGTTTGCATTGGCTAGTTTTGTTTGGCTATCTGCTCATAGATTTCTCTAGTAGCTTGTGCAGTTGGAAATGTTTTGAAACTCAAAAACTTAGCCACTATGATTGTTTGAGTAAAAATTTAGGAAAAAGAGAACTTTCTAAAGTATAAATCTAGTTCAATTTCTAGTGTGATATGCATGAGGATGGGAAAACTACATATATTCTCAGGCTGTCCAAAGTGAAATTTTCTTGGCAGAAGTTCATCAGGGTTATGAAAGAAGAAACAACACAGTAGGGTCCAAAGTGGAACAGACCAAGACATGGGCAATTCATGGTCTAAACCTGGGCTTCTCAGCAAATAGCTGTGGGCCTTTAGACAAATTATATGACCTTTCCAGATATGAGCTTTCTTTTTTTAGCCACATGACTTATCAGCTACCAGCTTTAATAGTTTATGATTCTTAGTAAATGTTAAAAGCAGCAGAAATTCTTCATCTTCAAAGTAATCATAAACATGGATCTTGATGCCATATTATACTTTTCACATAATTGATTCATCTGATGTATTATAAGTAAAAGGGAACTGGATATTGATAAATATTATGCAATTATCAGAAAAATTTGGCCAACATAGTGAGCTATGAGATTCAGATTGACATGTGTATATATCATAATTATAAAAATCTGTACTTTACAATTTCCTGTGTGGAATCTCAATTTATAATTATTTTTTAAGGACAATAGTCATTAGGCTAAAATTTAAAAGGGAAATTACAGAATGGCAATTAAAATACCTAATTTTTAAAGCAATGTACAATTGCTTTAATTTAAAAAAGATAGATACAAAAAAACATCTTTTCTCTTTACCAGTTTGGTTTCACATTTTAAACCTAAGTTATCTACATGCCTTTAAAAAGTCTTAGAATTAGGAAAAGAGAAAATATCTATTTTGCTTACATGTAATCCTCTTAATATGCACATGCCAGATGGTGTATCATATCAGGTCAAAAATAATGAAGGAATCTGGCTTTAAGTCTAAGAATCAAGGGGGAAAAAAAATGAGTAGCTAGGGATTACATATTTGTAATGCCTTTTTTTTCCTGAAATTCAACCATTTGTAATAATTTCTTATATGCTTCTATTTCTGTGTCTGAATTTATTTTTACTTATTTTATTTCTATTTTACTTTGCTGAGATTCTCAAAGGTTATTCATAATGTGAATTGACATTTCTCAATCATTGGGTCTCTATAGCCAATTAATAACTAGACCTTCAGATATTTCACTGAAACTTACTGTGTAGTTTAGAAACTAGAATATCAGTGACTCATGGGGAGGAAAAAATAAATAGAAATTCTATCAAATATGGAGGAGAGTAATATTTCTCGAATTTATTTTAGAGAAACTAATTGTAGGATTAAATGATCTGAACTATTCTGTTAAAAAAATAAGTAAATTCCCTTTAAGTAAAAATAGCATATTTTACAATCATAAATCTGGCTGACTATATTCAGAGACTAAATTTGGGTCTTTGTGTTGAAGAAAAACCAAAAAATTGCACTCTTAATTAATCCACTAATTTTTATTATTGTCTTTATTTCTAACTATCACTGAAGATCATGTGATGGTCTATATTAGCTAAATTGATCAAAACTGATTCATCACAATATTCTACTGGTTCCTCTCTTTTTAATGTCGATATATAATAATTATTTGGTTCTGTGACCATAACTTCATCTAATCTTTACAAAAGCTTGGATTAAATTTCAAGTAATACTTGCAGCTGCCTCAAAAAATAAATTAATTATATTAAATTAAAAAGTCAAAGTTTTTTTTTTTTTTTTTTTTTTTTTTTTTTTTTTTTTTTTTTTTTTTTTTTTTTTTTTTTTTTTTTTTTTTTTTTTTTTTTTTTTTTTTTTTTTTTTTTTTTTTTTTTTTTTTTTTTTTTTTTTTTTTTTTTTTACAGCATGACAGCACAAGGAGCTCTCCCTAGTGAAACTGGTAAATGTTACTTAAGAAAAAATTCTTTTTAAGTTTCTGAAAATGGCCTTAGGGGCACCAAAATCTCTGAAAATTGTCCCCAAAAAGTCATTCATGGGTCATGTAATGAATAAACAACAAATATTTACTCAAAAATATGTACTGAAACTACTCTGTCCTCCCATCCTTGAGCACTCTGCTCCTAAAGTTGGAGTGTCACTCAGAGAAAGTGTGTTATTTTCCCCATCCCAGTTCCAGAACTGTACTTCAGAGATTTTGCAATGGACTTTGTATCTCTTCCCACAGGAACAGACTTTATTAGCAGTACAGTGTGAAGAAGACCAACCCTAAGGGTGCTCGCCAAAACTGTGGAGTTTATTATAAAAGGCAATTGAGGGGCTGGCTGGTTAGCTCAGTTGGTTAGAGTGTGATGTTATAGCATCAAGGTTAAGGGTTCAGATCCCTGTACTAACCAGTTGCCAAAGGAAAAAATAAAAGAAAAATTGAGAGTAGATGAGTAGATTCTTTGGAAACATAGGCTAAACTGTAGTCTGTCTACTTTGCTGGAGAGAACAAAGGATAGAGATACCTAGGATAGGGGATTGGATAGAGACTGGGTATGGTCAGGAAAAGAGACAAAGAGTGTTCTGCAAAAACAACTCTCATTGCACAGTGAGTGTGGGCATATCCAAGGCTATATTCCCTGAGGAGCGATATCAGAGTCTTAACAGCACAGAAGCACAAGAGTAGGGGTTTGGTGAAGGAAAGATACCAGAAATATGAAAAATCAAGAAAGTACATCACCACCAAAGGAAAATAATAACTATCAAACTCTAGATCCTATAGAACAGGAAGACTTTGAAATGACTGACAAGGAATTTAGAGCAATGATTCTAAGGAAACTAAATGAGATACAAGAAAACTCAATTAGACAGCACCATGAAATGAGGAAAAATATACAGGATGTGAAAGAAGAAATGTACAAAGAAATCAATGCCTTGAAAAACAATGTAGCAGAGCTTGTGGAGCTGAAGTTTTCATTCAGTGAAATAAAATACACAACAGAGAATTTAACCAGCAGGCTAGAACAAGCAGAAAAGAGAATTTCTGACCTTGAAAACAGGCTGTTTGAATTAACACAGGCAAACCAGAAAAAAGAAGAAAGAATTTAAAAAATTGAAAAAAATCCGAGATAACCTTAAATATTCAAATATCTGAATCATGGGTATTCCAGAAAGGGATGAAAAAGGAAATGGCATTGAAAACATATTCAATTAAATAATATCAGAAAACTTCCCAGGTATAGGGAAAGTCACGGATGTTCAGATTCAGGAGGCCCAAAGATTCTTAAACATGTTCAACCCAAAAAGGTCCTCTCCAAGACATGTGATAGTCAAACTGGCAAAACTCAAAGACAAAGAGAGAATCTTAAAAGTGGCAAGTCACCAACAAGGGAGCGCCAATCAGAATAACATCAGACTTTTCATTGGAAACCCTAAAAGCCAGAAAAGAATGGGAAGATATATTCAAAATACTGAAGGACAAAAATTGCCAGCCAAGAATACTTTATCCAGTAAAGATATCCTTCCAAAATGTAGGACAAATAGCACATTTCTCAGACAAACAAAACTGTGGGAGTTCACTACAACATGACCAGCCTTACAAGAAATTCTCAAGGAAGTACTGGGTTTGATACCTCAAAAACAACCAGTACTGCCATAAATACTCAAGAAAGAATAAAACCTATGAGCAAAACAAAAATGCGAACAATAAAGAAAAAAAATAGTTTATCTACCACCCCAAGAAACCAACAAATACAGAAGACAAACAGAAAATTAGAAAGAAAGGAACAAAGATTACTTAAGACATCTAAACAAAAATCAGTAAAATGCTAGGAGTAAATCAACACCTTTCAATAATAACTCTAAATGTAAAGGGATTAAATTTCCTACTCAAAAGACACAGACTGACTGACTGGATTAATAAGATGGACCCAACAATATGCTGCCTTCAAGAGACTCACCTGACCTGTAAAGACACACATAAACTAAGGGTGAAATGATGGAAAAAGATATATCATGTAAATAGAAATGAAAAATGAGCTGGAATAGCTATTCTTATATCACATAAAATAGACTATAAAGCAAAAACCATAAAAAGAGATAAAGAAGGCCACTATATAATGATAAAAGGATCTATCCATCAAAAAGACATAACAATCATAAATACATACACACCCAATGTCGGAGCAGCCACATTTATAAAGTAAACACTATTAGATCTAAAGAATGAGATAGCACTAACACCATAATAGTGGGTGACCCAAACACCCCATGCTCAACATTGGACAGATCATCTAGGCAAAAAATCTATAGAGAAACACAAGATCTAAATAACACTTTAGACCAATTGCACTTGGCAGATATCTACAGAACATTCCATCCAACAACCTCAGAATATTCATTCTTCTCATCAGCACATGGAACATTCTCCAGGACAGATCACATGTTAGGTCACAAAGCAAGTCTCAACAAATTAAAACATAATGGAATTATTCCATGTATTTTTTATGATCAAAATGGATTAAAATTAGAAATCAGTAACAAACAAAACTCTGGGAACTGTACAAACACATGGAAATTAAACAACATTCTACTTAGTGACATATGGGTCCAAGAAGAAATTAATCAGGAAATCAAAAAATTTCTTGAAACTAATGAAAATAATGACAAATCATAGCAAAACCTGTGGGATACTGCAAAAGCATTACTAAGGGAGAAATTTATTGCATGAAATGCTTACTTCAGAAGAATGGAAAGATGGCAAATAAACAACCTAACACTTCACCTTAAAGATCTAAAAAAAACAAGAACAATCCAAACCTAAAGTTAGTAGACAGAAAGAAATAATTAAGATCAGATCAAAACTAAATGAAATAGAAACTTGCAAATCCAATGACCCCACTCAGTGTCACCCACTTCAATAGCAAAGCTACAGAGTACCCCAACAATCACCCTGGGATACAGAGCTCTGCCCAAAGCCCCAGTGACACCAATGAGTCACCCAGTCTAGCTGAGGAGCTGCTGAGCACCCCACTACCCCCTCAAAGCCTAAGGTCCTAATCCCAACACCCAGAAATCATGCCAAGAATTGTCCATTTATGCTAAGGACCTTCAGATCACTCCAATGCACCTATGAGGGTCACAGGACATACTGCCAGTGAGTTGGCTCAGGGTCACCACCACAGCCATGGAGAACAGGGCATCTAGGTGCTTCCTCCAAGAGCCTGAGATCTTGCCCACAACTTCAATCATCCAACCCAGTGACACTCACTTCAGCAAGGAACTACTGAGTACCCCAATGCCTAGGCCATGCAGGCACACACAGATAATTCTGACGTTGAATATAGTCAAATTTACCACACAGAATCTATACTACTGAGTCAGCCCAGAACCAAAACACCCTACCCAAAGGTCAATATAAAACACACACATCTATAAGAGGAAGTCTCCCTCCTCAACAGCCACTCCTGACTATGAGAAGTAAATGCTCAACAGATGCCCAGTCAACAACGTAAGGATACAAGAAATATGAAAAAAAAATGACACCCCCAAAGGAATACAATAATTCTCAAGTAGACCCCAAACCACAAGAAACCTATGAAATGACTGAAAAGGAATTCCAAGCAACAATCTTAAGGAAACTCAACAAGATAAATACAAGAAAATTCAGATACATGACACATGAAATAAGAAAAACAGTTCAGGATCTGAAGGAGAACTTTATAAAGAGATAGAACACAGCAGAACTCTTGGAACTGAAGGACTCAATTTTCAACAACAAAAAAATACAACTTAGAACTGAAGCAACAGGCTACAGCAAGGAGAAGAAAGAATTTTTGACCTTGAAGACAAGCTTTTTGAAAAAATCCATGTGGTTAAAAAAAAAAAAAGAAAAGAAAAGAAGAAAATAATTTTTTAAAAAACCAAAGAAAATCTACAAGAGCTGTCAGAACCTACAGCATGCAAATATCCAAATCATGAGTGTTCTAGAAGGGGAGGAGAAAAGAAAAAGCATTGAAAACCTATTTGACAAAATAATAGCAGAAAACTTCCCAGATATTGGGAGGGATATGGACTTCCAGATCCATGAGGCTCAAAGATCCCCAATCAGATTCAATCCAAAAAGATCCTCTCAAAGACATATTACAATAAAACTGCCAAAAGTTAAGATAGAGAGAATCCTAAACACAGCTAGGGAAAAGCTTCAAGTCACCCAACAATGGAGCACCCAAATATATAAAGCAAACACTATTAGACCTGAAGAGAGAAATAGACCTCACTACAATAATACTTGGGGACTTCATACCCCTCTCTCAACACTGGACAGATAATCTAGGCAACAAATCAACACAGAAAGACAGGATTTAAACTACACTTTAGACCAATTAGACTTGACAGACATCAACAGAACATTTCATCCAACAATTACAGAATATACATGGAACATTCTCCAGGACAGACCATCTGTCAGGTCACAAATGAAGTCTCAACAAATTTGAAACACTGAAATCATTTCAATATCTTTTCAGACCACAATGGTTAAAACTAGAAATCAATAACAAGTAAAACTCTGGGAACTGTACAAACACATGGAAATTAAACAACATTCTACTTAGTGACATATGGGTCCAAGAAGAAATTAATCAGGAAATCAAAAAATTTCTTGAAACTAATGAAAATAATGACAAATCATAGCAAAACCTGTGGGATACTGCAAAAGCATTACTAAGGGAGAAATTTATTGCATGAAATGCTTACTTCAGAAGAATGGAAAGATGGCAAATAAACAACCTAACACTTCACCTTAAAGATCTAAAAAAAACAAGAACAATCCAATCCTAAAGTTAGTAGACAGAAAGAAATAATTAAGATCAGATCAAAACTAAATGAAATAGAAACTTGAAAAACAATACAAAAGTTCAATAAAACAAAAAGTTGGGTTTTTTAAAAAGATAAATAAAATCGACAAACCTTTAGCAAGGCTAAGGAGAGAGAAGACCCAAATAACAAAAATTAGCAATGAAAAAGGTGATATTACAACTGACACCTCAGAAATACAAGGACTCGTTAGAGACTACTACAAACAACTATATGTCAACAAATTTGAAAATCTGGAGGAAATGGGTAGATTTCTGGACACATACAAACTACCAAAACTGAGCCAAAAAAATAGAAAATCTGAATAGATCAATAACAGTAAAAGATATTGAGGCTATCATCAGAAGGCTCCCAATGAAGAGAAGCCCAGGACTGGCCAGGTTCATGCAGAGTTCTACCAAACCTTCAAAGAGGAATTGATATCAATTCTCTACAAACTGTTCCAAAAGACTGAAACAGAGTCTATTCTCCCAAACTCATTCTATGAGGCAAACATCACCCTGATACCAAAACCAGGCAAAGATGCATCAAAAATAGAAAACTACAGGCCAATATCCTTGATGCAAAAATCCTCAATAAAATACTAGCTAACAGAATGCAGCAACACATACAGAAAATTATACACCATGATCAAGTGGGATTCATCTCAGGGATGCAAGGTTGGTTCAACATTTGCAAATAAATAAATGTGATACACCATGTTAATAAAAGCAAAGACAAAAAGCACATGATCATCTCTATAGATGCTGAAAAGCATTTGAAAAAATTCAACATCCTTTCATGATAAAGACTCTCTACAAGTTAGGCATAGACAGAAAGTATCTCAACATAATTGAAGCCATATACAATAAGCCCACTGCCAATATCATCCTGAATGGGGAAAAGCTGAAAACTTTTCCCTTAAAAACAGGAAGTAGACACAGATGCCCACTCTCACTACTCCTATTCAACATAGTGTTGGAAGTACTAGCCAGAACAATCAGAGAAGAGAAGAAGATAAAGGGCATCCATATTGGAAAAGATGAAGTCAAACTGTCCCTGTTTGTAGATGATATGATCCTATATATTGAACAGCCTAAAGCCTCAATGAAAAACTCCTAGAGTTGATAAATGATTTCAGCAAAGTTGCAGGATATAAAATCAACACACAAAAATCAGTAATATTTCTACATTCCAACATTGAACATGAAGAAAAAGAAATCAAGAAAGCTAGCCCATTTATAACAGCCACCCAATAAATAAAATACTTAGGAATAATGTTAACTGAGGATGTTAAAAATCTCTATGAAGAGAACTACAAACCACCATTGAGATAAATTAAAGAGGACACAAGAAGATGGAAAGATACCCCATGCTCTTGGATTGGAAGAATTAACATTGTCAAAATGTCCATATTGCCCAAAGTGATCTACAGATTCAATGTAATTCCCATTAGAATTCCAATGACATTTTTCACAGAAATGGGGAAAAAAAAAGCTATCCAGACATTTATATGGAATAATAGAAGAACTTGCATAGCCAAAGCAATCCTGAGCAATAAAAATAAAGCTGGAGGCATAACACTACCTGATTTTAAACTATATTACAAAACAATAATAACCAAAACAGCATGGTTCTGACATAAAAACAGACACATGGATCAATGGAATAGAATAGAGAACACACAAATCAACCCATACTCCTACAGCCATCTGATCTTTGGCAAAGGCAGCAAGTCTACACACTGAGGAAGTGACTGTCTCTTCAACAAATGGTACTGGGAAAACTGGATATTCATATGTAGGAGAATGAAACTAGACCTGTACCTCTCACCATATACCAAAATCAACTCAAAATGGATAAAGAATTAAGTATACAACCTGAAACAATAAAACTCCTTAAAAAAAACATAGGGGACACACTCCAGGAAGTAGGAGTGGGTACAAACTTCATGAATAAGACCCCCAAAGCACAGGCAACCAAAGGAAAAATAAACAAGTGGGATTATATCAAACTAAAAAGCTTCTGCACAGCAAAAGAAATAATCAACAGAGTGAAAAGACAACCATAAGAGTGGGAGAAAATATTTGCAAAATATACATCTGACAAAGTATTAATGTCTGAGTATACAAGGAACTCAAACAACTTTACAGCAAAAAAACAAATAACCCAATTAAAAAATAGGCAAAGGATATGAATAGGCATTTCTTAAAGGAAGATACACAAATGGCCAACAGACACATGAAAAAAATGCTCAACATCACTCAGCATCCGGGAAATGCAAATCAAGACCACTTTGAGATACCATATCACTCCAGTCAGTATGGCTAATATACAAAAGACTGAGAATAATAAGTACTGGAGAGATTACAAGGAAAAAGAAACCCTCATACACTATTGGTGGGACTGCAATATGGTGTAGCCTTTATGGAAAATGGTAAGGAGGTTCTTCAAACAATTACAGATAGATCTCCCATATGACCCAGCTATTCCAATGCTGGGTATATACACAGAGGAATGGAAATCATCGTGTCAAAGGGATACTTTTATTCCCCATGTTTATTGTAGTGCTATTTACAATAGCCAGGAGTTGGAACCAGCCTAAATGCCCATCATCAGATAAGTGAATAAAGAAACTGTGGTATATCTACACAATGGAATACTACTCTGCTATTTAAAAAAAAAAAAAAAAGAGAGAGAGAGAGAGAGAGAAATACTACCATTCATGGCAACATGGATCAACTTAGAGAAAAGTACATTAAGTGAAATAACTCAGGCACAGAAAGATATAACACATGTTTTCACTTATTTGTGGGAACTAAAAATAAATAAATATATAAACAAATAAACAGGGTGGGGGGAAGAAGACACAACAATCATAACAATTCCTTGAACTTATTAAGACAAGTGAACAGATATGATGTTGATGGGGGGAGAGTAAAGGGGTAGAGGAGGAATTGGTAAAGAGACATGAAAATCAACTACATTGTATATTGGTAAATTAAAACTAACTAACTAAATAAATAAATAAAACTTAAAAACAGATTAAATGCTTGGGAAAGATATATCATGCAAATAACAGCTACAAGAAAGTTGGATTGGCTATATTAATAGACTTTAAAACAAAGAATGTTACTAGAGATAAAAAGGAACATTTTATAAAGTGTCCATCTTTTCTTAGTATATAAGGATAATAAACACATATGTCTTGACAACAGAGTGACAAAATGAAGCAAAATCTGAAAAAAATGAAAAAAAATAGAAAATTCATTAATAGTTGGAGAGTTTTATATCTCACTTGCAATAATGATAGAAAAATTAGGTAAAAATGAAAAAGGAAACTGCAGACTATTATTTTTTCTCAAGTGCATGTGGAACATTCTCCAGGATAGACCATATACTAGCCCATAAAATAAACCTCAATAAATTTAAATATTAAAAAGAATACAAAGTATGTTTGACCACAATGGAATAAAATTAGAAATCAATAACAAAAGAAATATGAGAAATTCACCAATATGTGCTAATTAAGCAAGACACTACTAAATAACTAATAGAAAAAGAGAAATAAAAAGAGAAATTAAAAAGTGCTTTAAACTAAGAAGATGGAAGGAGAAAATAAAAACTAAAGCAGAAATTAGTCAGAGAAACTTTTAAAATGTAAAAAAAATCAATGAAACCAAAAACTGATTCTTTGAAAAGATCAGCAAAATTAACAAACCTTTAGCTAGGTTGACTGAGTAAAAGAGAACACTAAAATTACTAGAATCAAAAATGAAGAAGTATTACTACAAACCTTACCAAAAAAAAGGATATGACAGAGTACTATGAAAAATTGTATGCCATAAATTAGATAACTTAGATAAAATGGACAAATTCCTAGAAAGACACAAACTACTGAAACTGATTTAAGAAGAAATAGACTCAATCTGAATTGATAAGTAAAGAAATTGAAGTAGTAGTCAAAATCAATCCATGAGTAAAGTATAGACCCAGATAGCTTCATTGGTGAATTCTACCAATCAGCTAAAGAAAAATTAATGCCAATTCACAAAACTTTCAAAAAAAATAAAAGAGGGAACACTTCCTAATTTATTCTTTGAAGCCACTATTACCATGACACAAAAACCACACAAAAACATAACAAAAAGAAAATGACAGACCAATATCTCTTACAAATATACATACAAAAATCATCAACAAAATACTAGCAAAACAAATGTACAACATAGAAAATGAATTACACATGATGATTAAGTGATATTTATCCCAGGAATGTGAGTTGATGTAACATCTAAAAATTAATTAATGTAATGAATCATATCAATAAAATAAGAACCGAAATTCACATGATCATCTCAGTAAACACAGAAAAAGCACTCAACAAAATTCAGTATCTTTCCACGATAAAAACACTCAACAAATTAGGAATAGAGGGAATTTCTTCAGCCTCATAAAGGGTCTCTGTGAAAACTTGAAGCTATCATACTTAATGGTACAAGACTAGATGCTTTCCCCCTATGATGGGAAATAAGAGAAGGATATCAATTCATGTCACTTCTATTCAATATTGTACTAAAGGTTGCAGCTAGGGTGAGAAAAATAAATAAAAGACATCAGATTGAAAAGGAAGAAATAAAACTATCCCTGTTTGCACATTACATAATCTTGTACATAGGAAATCTTAAGCAATCCACTACAATACTACTAGAACTGATAAATGAGTTCAGCATGCTTAGAAGATACAAGACCAATAAATAAAAATCAATTGTATTTCTAAACTTTTGCAATTAACTACTAAAAAAATAAAACTAAGAAAAAAATTCATTTATAAGAGCCTTGGACAAAAAAAAAAATACCAGGAATCAAACAAACAAAATTCAAAACTGATACTTTGCAAACTGTGAAAGTTTGTTGAAAAAACATAAAGAACATCTAAATAAATAGTTAAAGATCTCATGTTCATGTATTGGAAGACTCAATATCAATAAGACAGAAATACTCCCAAAACTGATCTATAAATTCAATGCAATCACTATCAGAATCCCCACTGGCTTCTTCGTGGAAATTGACAAATTGGTTCTAAAATTCATGTGGAATTTCAAGGGATCCAGGATGGCCAAAAGATTATCAAAAAGATAAACAATGTTGGAATATTCATATGTCCCAATTTCAAAACAAGAGTACAAAGCAAGAGTAATTATAAGACAGTGAGGTACTGGCATAGGATGGATATACATATTAATAGCATAAAATTAGGAGTCCAGAAATAACCTACATATCTACAGTCAACTGATTTTGACAAGGATACCAAGATCATTTAATGGGGAAATAATAGTCTTTTCAACAAATAATGCTGTTAACAACTGAGCAACCACATATGAAGAATGAAGTCAAACCCTTACCTCATACTGTGTGGTGAAATTAACTAAAAAAGAATCAAAGCCCTAAATGTGAGGTCAACATCTATAAAATTTTTAGAAGAAAACATAGGAGTTAATCTTCAGGACCTTGATTCTGCAATGAATTCTTCTATATGACTTCAACAGCATGAGCAGTAAAAGGAAAAATATGTAAATTAGACTTCATCAAAATTAAAAACTTATAGGGCTGGCCCGGTGGCGCACTGCTACAGTGCGCCGCTTGGGAGCATGGTGGCGCTCCCGCCGAGGGTTCGGATCCCACATACAGACCGGTTCCCGCTCACTGGCTGAGGGAGGTGTGGGAGCAACACTGAGGGTTGCGATCCCGTTGCCGGTCCCTGTCCGGTACGGGCGCGACACTGAGGGTTGCGATCCATTGCCGGACACGAAAAAAAGACAAAAAGGAAAAAAAAAAAATTAAAAACTTATACTTCAAAGGATATTATCAAGACAATGAAAAAGCAATGCACATATGTGAGAAAATGACTGTGAATTATATATCTGATAGGCGGATTATTTCTACTATATGTAATGAACTCTTATAACTCAGTAAGAAGATAAATAGCCCAGTTCAAAGATGGCAAATGTTCTGAATAGACATTTCTCCAAAGATGATATACAAATGGCTAATAAGCATATGCAAAGGTGCTTGAAATCCTTAGCAGAGAAATGCAAATCAAAACCATAATGAAATACCACTTCACATCCACTAAGATGGCAGGGATTAAAAAGTCATATAATAACAAGTGTTGACAAGAATGTGAAGAAATCATAACCCTTATTCCCTGATGGCTGGATTGTAAAATGGTGTTGCCCCTTTGGAAAACTGTCTGGCAGTTCCTCAAATGGTTAAATATAGAGTTAGCATATGACCTAGCAACTCCATTGCCAGGTAAACGTCCAAGAGAAATAAAAGCATTTGTCAACAGAAAGACTCGTACATTAATGTTTATACTTTAAACATTATTGTACATATTATTATTCATAATAGCCAAAGGTCAAAAGAATGGAAAAGTCAATCAGAGGATGAGTGAATAAACAAAATATGATACATTCATTAAATATGTTTGGACATAACAACAACATGGAGCAAACTGTCGTTGAAAGCTAAAAAGTTTAAAAAGTTTAAGAAGCTTAAAAAGCCAGTTGAAAGAAGCAAGTCACAGAAGACACATATCATACAATTCCATTTATATGAAATACTCAGAATAGGCAAGTCTATACAAAGGGAAAGTAGATTACTAATTGCTGGGGGGATAGAGGTACTGAGGGTGGGGGTGTGTGATTACAGAATAAGGAAACAATATCTGAAAGATACAGGGTTTCTTTTAAAGATGATGAAAATGTTCTAAAATTTACTGTGGTGATGGTTGCACATATCTTTGAATATACTAAAAAAAAATTGAATTTCACACTTTAAATGGGTGAATTGTACGAAATGTGAATTATATTTCAATAAACCTATAAAAAATTTCTGTCCCAGGGATGGTGGTTCAGATTCTTTCTCAAAGGATATAATGTAATATTTTAGTTTAGAAAGTCCATAAATAGACAAAAGTATAATCATCTTCCCCTTATCTTCCTTCAACCCATCTCTTATTCATCATAGCTGAGAGCCACTTCCAAGGCAGATCAGGTTGTTATTTTCATTAGCATTTGGCCTTTGGTCAAATCGCAGCACAAAAAGAGCTTTTGTTGGCAGACATTTTAGACCACCAACAAATTCACCTATGAGGTTGAGCAAACATTGTTGTGGTTTTCACTAGTTTTTTATTAGAGTGATATTTTTATTTAACTACTGAGTGCTTTTGCAAGATGGTTTTAGTGTTGAGACAAAAACAGTATTCTTGATTAAGATTTATACCTCTTTCTAAAACTATGACCTTGTAAATACAACTTCAAGTGTCATGACTAAGTTAAGCTAGAGCTCAAATTTATTTTCTATTTTAAAAAGATTTCAAATTCATTTTCTATTTCTTCTGAATAAACCAGTACATTTATTTTTTGGTTCTCTATTTTGAAAACCTTAATATTGGAAAACCTCATACTGAAAATGATTACTCTCCTTGCTCAAATTATACATGATCTGAACTCTTTGAAGACTGCAATCTTATGAACACAAAGTTCAGCCTGGTAGGTGTGTCTGTGTGTTTATATGAATCCACTCTATTAAATAAAATTTAGTTTACTTTAAAGCCAAATGAGATCTAACATTTGTTTGTTAGTAAGGGTCTTAACAGGAAACAGATTAAACACTAAAATTAGGATAACTTGCAGAGAGTTTATTTACAAAAGTACTTATTACAAAAATATAGGCAGGACCAGATGCAGGTTCAGATGCACTGGAGTTGTCACTACCTAGATGTTAAAGGACAAAAGGAGTAAAAGGTAAAAAAGAAAGTGAGGCAAAAAGAGAGGAAGGTGGAAAATCAACTGCCTTGAGGGGAGCATAACTTTCTGTCAAGGGCCAATCCACCCATCAAGCCCATTTGATCTCACAAGAAGGAATAAGAAAATAGTTTGAGCTCTATGTGGAACATACGAGGGGACTTCAAAATGTTCATGGAAATATTCACATTATCTTTCAATTCTATTTTCCCATGAACTTTTTAAAGTACCCTCATATTCATATATGTCTATATGTGAAAGAATGATGTAATTTTTTTCCTACTTTCATGTCTCTTTCTTTTCACTTGTTTTGAGGTCTGTTCTGCTCTTTCCCATTTGTATTCTAAACAGGTCTCTTGGAATTTTTGCTCACCATAGACTTTTATATAAACCTGATATAATTAATCATTCCTGAAGTTAACAATGGTCTCACAGCTCTGGAATAGTTTAGAATGCTGGCTCAGTTTACAACCAAGAATATTGGAGATGATTCTTTTTTTTTTTCAAGGTTAATAAAAATGAAAAAAAGTGAAATTATGGAGAATGCAACTGGAGTACTAGCTTCAGAGATTTGGCATCCAGAAAAAAAACACATATCAAGGTAGCAAACATCAAATTCAATTAAAGGGAGAGAAAATTAGTGAATGGTTGTTCACAATTGTGAAAATTATTACTGGAAAAGATGGTATTACTTATAAATAAAAATAAATTATTGTCACTTTTTAAAATTTAACATCCAAATAGTACTTTAGAATCCTCATGCATATGCTTTAGATATATAATGCATTTTGGATCTCTAAGGAGCCTTGGAGACTCTCTAGCTCTTTCTCTTGTCATTTGATGTGGAGGTTGTGCCGTACAGAGCAAAGTGACTTGTTCAGTCCATTTAAGTTCTCATTTAGTGGGTAAGATGAAATAAACTAGGTTAGAGGTTAAAAGAACTTCTAAAAAAATACATTTGTGTGGTTTCTTATTAATTATAATATGTAAACACTAACAAAGAATATATAAAATACAGATTGTAGGTCACTGGAAATGAATAAAAAATCATTCTTAATTCCATCTTCCAAAGATAACTGTTACCAACACATTGGTTAAAATTCTTCACTTTATTTTTCAAACACACACACCTCCCTCCCCACCCACACATACATATACTCACTAACTTACTACATGTATTTTCATAACCAACTGTTTTCTTCTATGATGTGGTTTCATCATAATATTTAAACCAAATTGATTACTCATGACATATATAAAAATATACTAATGTGGCCTTGAGACTTCCAAAAAAATCTTGTACATGGCCAAGATTTGAGTAATATTTACTCATATTTAATACTGTAATTTTATTTTTTTCCTAAACACATTCCCACATCCAACTTCTATCCAGGATAAAAAGTTAAAGAAAAAAATAAAAATTACGTCCCCATATTCTTTTTCATCACGGTGTATTCATATTTTTCATTTCCTTAATAGCATTTACTATACTTTGCAATTATATATCATAGATTTTGTCTTAAATCTGTTGTCCTCATTAAACAATAAACTCCAGGAAGGCAAGAAGGATGTCTTGCTTTCAGCACTTTAGAGTCCTAACACAAGGCTTGACACACAGCTGGAAACTATTTGTGAGTCAGTAAATTAATCTGCTTGAAGAAATAATACCCAGTCCATACATAGACAGTGGCACATGCATAGAGGGGAATATGCTCAGTATTGTATAAACAAAAATGTTTGAAAGTCTTTGACCTTTGTAAACAAAATGCATACCTTCCAAGTCTTTTTTTTTTCTTATACATATACTTTCAGTGCACAAAGATGTAACATCACTAGTAATCTTACTAGGTAAGAGCTAAAATCCAAATTCAGAATGCCTGATTGCAGATCCTAGCTCCTCCATTGATTAATTAGGCCAGTTACTTAATTCTGTTCTTAGTTTCCTCATCTGTAAAATGATGATAATATTAGTACTCACTTTATGGGATAATTTGAGAATTAAATGAGATAAAACATATAAAACACTACCTGAACTTAAGTGTTTAAAATATTAGTGACCGTTATTGTAGTTAATAACACCACCATTATTATTAAAGGTTCATCTACTTGTCATAGACTTTTTTGACATTTGAAAGAGAGCATGCATGAAAGAGATGAAAAAGGAAGAATGACTAATACTTTTGCTTATCATGGGCCTTGAACTATGTGAGGTACTTTAAATACATTATCTCTATTTAACCCTTGAAAAAAACGTAGCTCAAAAACTTTAATATTCTCCGAAGTTTGTCATCAACCACTGGACATGCATGCACGCCTATACCACAGGTTCCTTTCTTATGGGATTGTTTGTTTGCCCTAGCTTGCCATATTCTTCCTGTTTTCCCTGTATGAGAAATCTCATTGTATCCCTCAGCCACTAGGCAAGAATCAAGTTTTCCTCAAGACTCCACTCAAATGCTTCCTCCTATCATAATCATTGCCTTCACGATTTTATCTTATTTGCCATAGTAATGAGTGTTAAGTACTTGCAGATCAGCACATCCATTTCACGATGAACTGCTCCTACTTTCACTTGGCAGCACATAGATAGTTGACCGGGAGGAGACGCAAGGCTGTGCAAAAGGGAGGGACGCGTACGTGGAAGTCACTGGGTGACTCTAATTCCCATGACGCAGTCATCGGAATTTCCACTCAATTCAGTACTGTATTTCCTTAGGTCGTACCAGTTTGAAAATAGTTTAGCTGAAGACAAGGAAGCCATTTGTGCATTTCATTTCTTTTAGTATTTTGAAATTGTGCTACCTTCTTTCAGGTAGAATCATCAATGCATCTGAAACTTCATTACTTGTTTTGTTGTAATTACATAATACAAGAGAGCAAGACAGAGCAGCTTCTTAAGAAACTTTTTTCTAACAGAGCAAAACATGTTTGTTGCAGAAAAAGAAAGAATATGGAAAACTAAAATCACTAAAATGAACAATATGTATTTATCTCACTACCCAGAAATAACTTCCATAAAACATTTTCTTTCTATACTTTTATTTTTATTGCAATTTACAACCAAAATACATTTTTGCTTATATCCAAAAATATAAAATAATAAATTCCTCTATTATAAAAACATGAATTTGAAAAAGTACATGGAATTCTGTTTTATAAATGGATGAATGCTCCCCCAAACAAGAGTGTGAGATATCCAAGAAAGCAAAAAGCTACGTGTGCTGTAGAAAGTGAGGACAAGAATGGCAACAGACAGCACTACGTGAGATAATACAGGGCCTCACGGGCCCTGCCAAGGGTTTGGAGTGTATCCTATGGATGATCAGAAAGACTGAGCGTTTTTAAGTAGGGAAATGATATGACCAGATCTGTGTTTGAGGGAGGCTGAGTAGATGTGGAGAGACCAGTTAGGAATCTATTGCAGTTGCTTTGGACTAGGGTGGTGGCATCACAGGTGAACAAAAGTGAAAAAGTGTGAGGAGTGTTCGGGAAAGAACAAATGGCAAGAGAGAAAGAGAGAGAGAGAGAGAGAGAATGAAATGTGTACAGCCTCACTGTACTAATAACCAGGAAATGCAAACTAAGACAGTAAGATATTTTTTTTCTTCTACTTTATTGGAAACAAAAAATAAAAATTTGTTGCTATCATTCATTGGTTGTAATGTGGGGAAGCTGATATTGTTGACACTCTTATGGTGAGAGTGTGTACTGTACTGCCATTGCCACAGTTTCATGAATGCTGGTGGAAGGCACAAGAATCCTGGGTGAGAGATAAGTACAGGTTATTACTCATAGCAATAGCAGTAGCCAGAATAGGAGCACCTTTGCACTGGTTCCCCAAGCCCCAATTTCCATATTATGACAATAAGAGGGTTAAATAACACCTGCCTATGCAATGATTTACATTAAAAGAGAAAAACTCTGAGCTTGGGGAAATATCATTATACTGGATAGTAAACATGCCCTCCCATTGCTCTGAAAAGAGAAGCATTATTTTCCAAGACCATTCCTTGAATAGATAGAGCAGAACAAAGGACAGACAATGTCATGCTTGCTAGACATACAGAAATGCAACAAATCCATGGAGAATTCTCTCCCACAATCACTTGGGAGTATAATTTGGCAGTATCTTTTAAATCTATATTTCTCCCTGTTGAGTAACACTCCTATAAGGAACCACGTATGAAGATATTCACTGCAACATTGTAAGAGAAAAAAGGAGAAAGCCTAACTTTAAATAGAAGAAAGTCTAACCATGGGATATCTATACTGTCGTATTTTGAGCATTAATTAAAATGAGTCAAATCTGTATAGACCCAAAAATAGCTCTCCAGGACATGTTTTTGTCTGGATAAACCAAATTACAGAGTATGTTAGCATTTTTTTTTTAAACTGATATACAAAACTAACTCATACATTTCAAATTGAATTGGTACATATATGAGTACATGGAAGAGTAGGCAAAAGATTTGGATACAAATATTTCATAATTAGTATTACCTCTGAGTAAAGAAAGATGGTCAAGGATTAGAAATAATGATGAATTGCTTCCAATATTTATAAAATTCATTATCATGTATGACTTGTTTAATTTTTAAAGCTAATTGACAAGACTTCGTAATTGATAGATTTAAGAAAAGAGAAAGACTGAAGTGTCAAAAATGATTTAATTTATTTGGCTTAATTAATTGGTTGAATAGTAGCAAAATTATGAACTTTAGAAAAGGAATAGGTATTCTGAGGGCAGTGAGAATGATGACTTAATTTCGGAAGTATTGTATTCGAAGTACTTACCGGTCATTCAGATTCAGATGTTGAATGAACAGTTTGACGTTAGGGCAAGTTTAGAAAACATATGTCATCTAAGCTGGAGATTGAAGTGTGTAGAGCATCTGCAGAATGGTGGCAATTGAAGCCACATTGATGAATGAGAATGTCTAAGGAAAGAGTGTAGTGAAAGGAGGACCCAGGACTAAGCCTTGCAGAATTTTATCATTTATTAGTTAAACAGAGGGAAAAGAGAGGGCAAAGGAGACTAGGAATAAGTGGCCAGAGATGTAAGGAAAACAAAACTGAACAAAATGTGAAAGTACATGTCACAAAGTGGAAGTGGAGGAAAGAGACTGAATGAAGACATAATGGTCACAAATGTCAAATTCTGCAGAAATATCTATTAAGATAATGAAATCCTTTGATTTTAGCAGCATAAAAGGACATGACTTATGAAATTAATGTGATAAAGTTTAACAAAATGTTGGGGAAAGAGCCAGATTTGAATAGTTCGAGAGGTGAGTAGGAGAGGAATAAAATAAACTTATAAAGATATTTGATTGTGGAAGGGGAGGGTAATGGTGAAGTTGATCATTAGAAGGGGACATAGTATCTATAGAGGTTTTCTTTTAAGGAGAGAATTCTGCAAGGATTATAATTCAGGTGCAAGAATCCAACAAAGAGGGAGAGTACATAAAAAATCTGTGAAAGGTGGGGATGTAAGCAGGAGGAGATGGGTTTGCTATATAAAGATAAAGACAGGTACCTCAAATCTATTATAACAGGAAATAAGAGGAAAAGGTAGCTGCTTTGTGGGTTCTAAGACAGTAGAATGCTGGAGGTGTGTCCTCCTGGTGACTTCCATTTTCTCTGTAGATGGCATGGTCATCTTTTGAGGGTGAGGGAGTTTTGAAGATTTGAGGAGAGAGACATCATCTTTTCGTAGAATGGATTGTTGGGCCACATGAAGCTTTATGTTGTGGAGACTAATGGATGGATGATCCCCACAATTCTCAACCTACCCACACAGATTCATTCTGAAAATCAGATCTATGTTGAGATGTTGGTGTGAGCCAAGTCACATTAAAGCTCTGTTGTGATTC
The DNA here is from genome assembly GCF_000696425.1 of Galeopterus variegatus. Lineage (NCBI taxonomy): Eukaryota > Metazoa > Chordata > Mammalia > Dermoptera > Cynocephalidae > Galeopterus > Galeopterus variegatus. Next base: position 349,528 of record NW_007726183.1, on the reverse strand, counting down.
TGGCAATACATTAAATCCCTTTTATTTTTCTGGCAATGATATTTAGAAACATGATTTTAAACTGAAAAGTTAAATGTCTCTAGATTAGGCACATGGATATGTAACAAATAAGCTGAATGGACAAAGCAGCCATCATGCTGGAGTGCTATCTGCTAATCAGTCTTGTAGAGCTGGCTGGCTGCCAATGGGCCTGAAAAGAATTCCCGTTTGCCTTTGTGTTGAGTTAAAGAGTCAGGCATTTGCCCCCTGTGACAGAGGCATCCCTACTTCTTGCTTGGCCATCGCACCACCAGATGCATCGTATAAATACTCTAATGGATAGTGGTGGAGTAGGAACGTTGGGAGATAATCTGATGCAGGCAGATGCTAGCAGTCAAGATTACTCAAGCTGTATTGAAATTTCCTTTGCACCTGGCACTGGAGGTGTTAGCCATGCCAGTTCAATCCCCCCAACACAGATGTTCTTGTTGTACCACTTTGTATGTATAACATTTAGGTTTCTGTTCAGCTTTGCCATAGTACACATAAATACTGTAATCCAAAGACCACCCATTTATTAGTGCACCTGCATCTTCAACCAGATTTCTTTCACTCTTTTCAATGAATGTTCAACATTGAAAAAAAGAAGAAAACAAGACAGCCATAGGATGAATAACCTTTTCGATCTACCAGATAGCTTAACAAAATGATGATGATAGTAAGAAAAATAACAATACCAGATCCCCCCAAAATGCCCTAAAATAATGTTAATAAAACATGAAAGTAACGTGAATTGTGTTTAAGCAAAAGGATATTTTACTAACTTCTCTTTTAAGATTTTAAATTTCCTATTAGTGAAGAGATAGATTATATGAATAGATTATTTTTTCCAAAGATAAATTCTCCTTTTTTTTCTTCAAATGGGAGGTTGGTAGTGCTTACATCTTAAGGGGCAGATTTTGCTGAATGTGAACCTCTGAAACCCCCATATTAAATTAATAGGAGTGGAGCTCTGTGCAGCTGAGGACTGAATGTGACCTCCAGAATATAGAATAAAAATGCCTTTGGAGGGAGACAAGATCATTACTCCAGAGAATAGCCTTGTGTAGTTGCTGTCCTACTGAAGTGGGGAAAGGGCATCAAATGTTTTGATCTTGTTTTTATAGTTGCAAGCAGTTCTGTATCTTTCAAAATACCTAATTTTGTCATAAATCTCTCTATGAAAAGGAATTTCAATGCTACTTGATTTTGGTTTGGGGGGAGATGGGACTGCCTTTAATTATTCATTTGAAGCAAATAAATGTTTAAACATGATACACGTTTTAAAAATTGATGAGTGGTGATGATTTTTTAAGTTTTTTTTTTTTTTAAATCAGTAATAATAGTTACTCAGGTTTATACTCCTGTCCTCAATACACAAGAGCTGCTTATTTCCGGCTCAGTACATAGCTATAATTGTATTCTGATTGAGACATGTGCCCCACAGAGAAAAAGAAACAATTTCTGCCACTATATCAATATTACTCTAGTAATTTAGTAAATCATGTCTACAATATAGGTGAGTAAGAAGCCAGCTAATTAAAGAGATGGAGTGGAAAGAAGAGGAGAATCCAAAAGGAAGAATTAAGTGAAAGGGATAAATGAAAAAAATAAAATAAAATAAAGTAGCCATATCCAGGAGGCTATGAATGTCCTCTTGTTTATTTCTAACAATGCTGGGAGCAGAAGAATAGAACTGAACAAACACTAGCAGTGTTTTCAGTGAATAGCTGGAGAAGCAAGCTAGCCGCAGAGGCTACCTAGTACTCCCATATTCAAAAGTTAAAGAGATAAAGCTAGAATGCAGAAAAGTGAAGAAAGGAACCAATAAAAACCAGCTCCTTAAACTATTCTAAAATTAATGCAACTGTTTTCATTTTGAACTTTCAGAAATACTGGCATATAGGTATACACAGGCACAAAGAAACATCAGCCCCTAACTTGAATGAGGAGAGGAGAGGGTGTATAAAGAGGGAGAAATTGAGGCTGCTTGACAATCCCTTGCATCGAGTAATAAGGAGGGGAGCTGTTTGGAGTAGATCTTGAACCCCATTAATGCTTCCTCCCTCCTACTTCAAGAATGAAGATTAAATAGAATATACTTTCTTTCTTTTTTTTTTTTTTGTCTTTTTTCGTGTCCGGCAACGGATCGCAACCCTCAGTGTTGTGCCCGTACCGGACCAGGACCGGCAACAGGATCGCAAACCTCGGCGTTGCACCCGCACCTCGCTCAACCAGTGAGCAGGAACCGGTCTGTATGTGGGATCCGAACCCTCGGCGGGAGCGCCACCGCGCTCCCAAGTGGCGCACTGTAGCAGTGCGCCACCGGGCCGGCCCAGAATATACTTTCTATTCTAGGCTAGTCTTTGTTCTCTTAGAATATTTAAGGCTTTCTAATAGAGCACTTCCACCAGCAGTTCAAGAATCCTGAGTACTAGTTCCCACTACTCCTGTTCCACTCTTGGAATATTTTTCAAGTTCAACTAAAGGTTTTTGATTGTTAATGATATTAACAGCAACTATTGATGGCCTGTCCTGTGCCAAGCATGGTGCTGTGTGTTGAATATACTCTCTCATTAAGTATTTTATTTCATTTTACAGTTGAAGAAACAAGTGCTTACAAAGATTAAATTTTCTTTCAAGGTCACACAATTAATAACTTAAGGAGCAACAATCTGGACCCAGAACTGATATAATAAAACTTGCATATTTAATCAGTATAAAATATTACTGAGATGGTCATAGAGTGGAGCTTTACAAACAAAATTCTATAGAAATATTCAAGGATCACATGAAAAATTGTGTTGTTATGTTATATTTAAGTTTTGAGGTCATTCATTCTTTTTTTTTTTTGTCTTTTTCCGTGTCCGGCAACGGATCGCAACCCTCAGTGTCGCCCCCGTACCGGACCGGGACCGGCAACGGGATCGCAGCCCTCGGTGTTGCTCCCACGCCTCGCTCAGCCAGTGAGCGGGAACTGGTCTGTATGTGGGATCCGAACCCTCGGCGGGAGCACCACCACACTCCCAAGCAGTGCACTATAGCAGTGCGCCATCGGGCCAGCCCAAGGTCATTCATTCTAAAAAATATATTTTAGATTACTTTAAAGATGTAGTATTGAAATCCATTTTTTTTCTCCTCTTTTGTTCTACATTTATACTGTCATCTTTACTATCTTCATGCCCTGATTCCCAAGTACAATAAAATACTGGAACTAAAAATGTTGCCACCTCAGGATGAAAATCATAGTTTTACTTTGACACATATATCAGTCAGGATTTTTACTTGTAAACAACAGAATTCACTCACATGTGTAAGGAGAAAAGGAATGTATTTAATATTAGTGGTCCCAGAGTCTTCCCAAAGGACAAAGCATCTGGCTTTAAAGCCACACATCCAGGAACCACTCACAAAGTACATCACTTGGCTCTTCCACAGAGAGTCTTACTGTCTCTGCTTTTGTGCATGGGTGCAACACCTCACGACAGAGTTGCTACTCCTGTGATCTCTGACCCTGCTCCCTCAGAGAACAGAATGTCTCTATGCCGTCCTGGCCAGAATCATTTCTGTCTACACCTCCTTCTTCAAGTCACTGCATTCCAAGCTCATGTCTCACATTGGTGCACCTGACTGGCAAAGCTTAGATTACATGTTGGTGCATTACACTCTGATGAGTCCCACACTGATAGGTCACATGCTGATGGATCATAAGATGACCCCAAAGAAGGCAGGAAGAATGAGCTTCTGCTTCCTTCTGCTTTTTTCTTTTTTTTTTTTTTTCCTTTTTGTCTTTTTTCGTGACCGGCAACGGATCGCAACCCTCAGTGTTGCGCCCGTACCGGACCGGGACCGGCAACGGGATCGCAGCCCTCAGTGTGGCTCCCGCAGCTCGCTCAGCCAGTGAGCGGCCGGTCTGTATGTGGGATCCGAACCCTCGGCGGGAGCGCCGCCGCACTTCCCAAGCGGCGCACTGCAGCAGTGCGCCACCGGGCCGGCCCTTCCTTCTGCTTTTTTCTGAAAGCAGAACTTATATTCCTGAAACAGAAAGGCTGCCTAAAAAGTATTGGGCAGCAAGAAAGCATGACAGACTTTGTCAACACCAAATAAGAGTAACAATATAATTTTTAAAAAGAATTTAATTAAAAGTTATTTTCAACACCTATAACCTCCACCTCACACTTTTTTACTCTAGTACTTATGTTTTCTGTAGCATATATGTCTTTCCTTTAATGGGTATATACTAGTAACTGATGCAAGTTGTGCTTTATTACTATTGTCTCACATGCTAAAATGGATTTACCTACCGGAGATCCTGCTCACTCATCTCCTCCAAAAATAATTGCAACATTAAATGAATTTTATCCAATATGAGTATAAGGTTTACTTGTATCTCACAGTTTGCTAAACTTTAGCATATATTATTTTATTTGATGTTTGTAATAATCAAATGAGGCAACCAAATATATATTATTATTTCTACTTTACAGATAAAGAAACTGGATTTCAGATGGTTCATGTGAGGACACATACCATGTTTATCTAACCCGTCTCAGTAATGCAATATCTTTAAAGAATTAAACTGTTTGGTTTGTCTACTTGTATTCTGCCATTCCCAGTTTCAGTAAGATGCAATAAGACTGTACTTCCCAAATGTAGTAAGGCTCATTCCCATATTCTGGTCCTGAGACGTTTTGCAGAGTATAGTGTGGAAGCAGTTGGGGATCTAAGCTCAGAAGACAGCTTAGAAATGCCTGGTGCGGCCAGAAGTGAAGCACCCTGAGTAGGGTCTTGGGTGAATGAAAAGGACGTGCCTTGTCTAAAGGCGAGGAGGTTTGCAAGAAGAGCAAGTTGGCCCAATGCTGTCAGATTCTCCAGTCTTTGAAGATAGTCTCAGAATCACATGTTTATATACTTAATTTTAAAAATGTTAATAACAATTGAAAAAATTAGAACATGATATGCTATGAGCCAAACAATTCTGTGGACCAGATTCAGCCCTCTGGCCAACAATTTGTGGCTTCTCCCAGAACAGATGATATGAAGTGTCCTAAGGAAAGAGAAGCTTTAAGAGGTAAGGAAAGAGATAGGAGAGATTCTGATGGTCCAGGCAGGGCACACATTTACTGGGGTTGGTCCCAAGAACAGGGTAGAACCATAGCTGACTCCTTGGAAGAGTCCTGAGGAGTTGGGAAGACATCCTCAGCTGGAAGAGCTGTGAGTGCTTCGAGGGGGGCAGAACCGGGATAAGTCTCAGCAAGTATCCTCACTCCCATATGTGCATGACAGCAGAATGCAAGCTTGTATAACATGAATGTCAGTGGCAATATGACACACCAAGAATGAGAAGCTGTTTTCCAACTTTTCAGGCTATGATATAATCTTTAGAGGGGAAATTGGCCTTTAAAATATCTGAGATGAAATTTACTGATAGCCTGCCCCTGTCATTTTTCTCCTCAATCATGTGTTATAAAAGTTGCTGGAGACAGCTTCAGATGATTATTTAATTTATAAATACTGTACAAATTTTAATAGCTTAAATTGTATATACTTCCAAAATAAAAATTTGCATTAACCAAAAAGAGAGAAAGAAATTTATTGATAGAACAGAGTAATGGGAACATGGAGACAGAATTAAGTTAATAAATAAGATTTTAAAAAACAATATTTCTTCAACACCCAGTGAAAGTTTAGTCAGGTGCTTAAAGTTTTTCCAAATAAAAATACGTTCCCTCATGTCAAAAAATTGCTAGAAAATAACTACTAGAGATGAAGAACAGAATTAATTCATAGAAATACATTTCTTTTTCTCTTTGAATTAATCCACATGAGCATACGTTCCCCTCTATACCCATGACCCTATTTTTAACATTTCTATTTTGTGCAGAAAATAATTGCTGCTCTGTTGTGACAACAAGGGTCGTGGCTATTTCCTAATGTTCCAAGAACATTCTTAACTTCCTTTTAGCTAGCTGACTATGAGCTTGAACCTTTTCGTTCTCATGGGCAAAGAGCCAATGAATATTTTTATGAAGCAATTTAGGCCATATTAACTCCTCACCAAATCATAAACCCTATATTTTCTCAGCAGTTTTATATTTCTCAATTTAAAATGCGTGTGGGGAAGGGGACTCATCTAATGGGCTGAAGCATAGTCAGTGATTTAACCAAAGACCTCAGGCTAATCATTTTCTCACTCAGATTTGTCTGTATAGACACACTTAAAAAGGTTCAGCTCACCAAGGCTACTTGTAGAACTGTGTAGAAGAGCTGCAATAAATCAGAATAGCTGAAGCTTTGGGTCACATCAGAGGTGACTATGGATGCATATATAAGGCCCCTCAGTATACAAGTTTCTGTGTGTTAAAATTTCATTTATGATAGCAGAGCATGTTGAAATTTGTGAACAAAAGCACTGCTCATTTTTAAGTATGTGATTTAATATAACATAGATCAATGATTTTCATAAATGTTAATTATTCTGAAAAAACATTAATGGACAATATTTTTAAAATACAATTAAATCAACTCATTTTCCCCCTATCTAAGAATGTGCTTGTCAGTGAGTGTCATTTCCAGATTTATAATTACTTAAATAGATATGGCACTGGGAAGTTCAGTCAAAATGATGAAGGGATAAATATCCTGCAATTCACCAAGGGAGGAGAGAAGAAATATCCTGCAATTCACTAAAGGAGGAGAGAAGAAATATCCTGCAATTCACTGAGGGAGGAGAGAATAGGGATGGTACCTTCTGTAGATGCTATTTGACAAGAAGTTCATATTGTCTAAATATTACATATTGCCAATTGGAATTGAGTTTTTCTTTGCCCCACACCTGCTAAAGTAGATGAAAACTAGACATCCTTCCAATCATCATCAAAATATACCTTATGGAAAGAGACATGAAGCTTTAAGAAGAACTTTGATCTCAATTACCCTATCTGAACTAACCTCTTTACATTTTCTACAGCCTCATGATGTTTTTCAGGATCCCAGTGCATGCGATTGTGCAGGATGTGCTCTATAAAATTCAAGGAGGTGCCATTCATTTAGACTAGGGTGCAAATGGTGACTCCCAGAGTTACACACAATACAGCTCTCATAACTGCGTGTATGCAGTGACCTGCAGGTTTGCTGACCTCTAGGATCAAAATCTCTTCTTTTTGTTATTATATTCTAGCTGACTAACCCCTATTTAGATGCTTTAATACTAAATATTCTGGTTTATACATATGTAACCTTCTCTGAACATGGGTGAATCATTGCTGCCTAGAATTTATTCATTATCAGAATAGAGGACTATAGGAATGAAGGAAAACCAGAATATGTATTCATCTCTAAATTCTACGATTGATTTTATCATTATTTGCTCCTCAGCCCAATTTATTATTGGCTTATCAAATTATCATCATAAGAGAAAAGCCCGTGACTGTCAGTGTGTGTGTTTCCTTGAACATAGGTGTAGAAAAACCTTGGAGGATAGAAAGAATAAACTCTGGAACTGTTTTTTTGTTGTTGTTGTTTTTTCTTTTTTCTTTTTTTTTTTTTGGCTACTGTTCTTTTTGATACTGGCCCCCAAGCAGAGCTCATTCGCACATCTGTTGATTTTTTTTGCCACATTGCACACATTTGCACCTTTTTTTTAATGTTGACTGAATCATTTAATTGTAGACAAGCGTTCATTTTAATGTAAATCTTACAGTATTACATGAGTGAATGTATGAAAATAGCTTGGAACAGTTTAAATTGGGCAGAATTCTGCTTTGATCATAATGTGCCTCTTCAGCATTAAAATAAACTTGCAACATATGCTGAAAAACATGTGTAATAAGTAAGTGCCTCTTGCATGGTGACTTATCTGGAAAAAATAAATCATCATTTAATAGAATTCAAAATTCATGTTAATACTTCTAACAACTAGCAATGTGATGATATGATTAGCATCTTATAATGACAAATATGTACCTGGCTATTTCTGATTCAAAGAAAGAATTCTTAAGTTTTAAAAGTGGCACCAAATTGTACTCATTTTTGGAAATACTTGAAAACACAAAACATTTAGTAGGCAGCTATGTAACATTTTACCATATTGTTATAAACTTACTCCTAACTTATTTATGCTATTTAAAAGATTCCAAAGTATATGGCAAAAGTATTTCAATCTTTAGAGCAGTCAGTAAAAATATTATCAGTATTCTCAAATCATGAGGATTGAGAAAAATTAGTAATGATGACAAAGGAGATTTCAACAAAGAAAATGGTTAGACAACAATAGCTTTTGTCTTTTAGAAGTAACTTGGTAAGATATTATTAATTAATGACATATGCAAAGAATGTTTGCATCAGTATCCTTGAGATGTAAGAAAGAATTATGGTATCATGGGAAACACCCTAGACACTTGCTGTATAACTGTGTGCAAACAACTTATCTTCTCTGATTTTTCCCCCCATCTGTAAAACTGTATCAGAAAGCAATGCTCTGGATTACAAGTAAAAAGAAAATCCAGCTAATGTAGCTCACTAACAATGGCTTAAGCAAAGCACGTAGGTGCTATGAGTATATTAAATCATGAAAATGTGGGAAACTAAACAGAGCTAGATAAATCTAAGAAATTATTGCTACATGAAAGATTATCCATCGATGTTTACCTTTACTCAAAAGGAATACTTTTGTCACTTTGAGAAATTTTCTCTGAAATAATTAGCCATTTCTTTCCCAGCTAGCACTCATTGTAAACCAAATTTAAAGGTGAGTGTATCTTTCTTTTGGAGACTCTTACAGAAGACTATCAGGAAATCTTCAAGTGTACTTAATACAGTACATTATTACTAATTCAGCATATGCTTATCGATTGTCTGCTCTGTGCCAGGTTGTGCATTTGGGAATCTAAAGACAGAATAAGAAACACCAAAGCAACACAATGATTCTCCTCCTTAAAAGTGATAATTTGGAAATAGTGTTCACGTCTACAGATACATGTTCTCCAAAAAGTCCTCTCTGGAGAGAGCTCTGTGCAAATGTTCCACAGAACCCACTATATCAGCATGTCCTAAACCAAACTTAACCATGATTTTTACTTCCCTACTTGCCTTTCCCCCAGCTTCTCCATCTTGATTGGTGGCATCACCATTAGCTTGTCTCATGAGCCTGAACCCTGCAATCTTTTTGCCTTCTCACATTCTCCATCTGTAGGTTCATGGTGCTTTCGGTTCTACCTCCTAAACAACTTCCACTTTCATGCACCTGGTCACAGCCTTATTTTAACTCCTCATCATCTCTCCCTGTGATTGTTTCAGTGCTTCTCTAATTGATCACCCTGAGTCTTACCTCATTTCCTTTCAATTCACCTGCAATGGACTGAAACGTTTATGTCCACCTGAAATTCATATGTTGAAATTCTACCCCCTGAGGTGATAGTATTATGAGGTGGAACCTGTGGGAGGTGATTAGGTCATGAGGATGGTGCCCTCCTAAATGGGATTAGTGCCCCTACAAAAAGGACCCCAGAGAGATCCCTTGCTCATCCATTCCACCATGTGAGGTTACAGAGAAAAGACAGCCATCTAGGAAGCAGCCTCTCACCAGACACTGCTAGCACTTTGGTGTTGGATTTTCCAGCCTCCAGAACTATGAGAAATAAATTCCTCTTGTTTATAAGTCACCTGGTTTATGATATTTTTGTTACAGCAGCCTGAATGATATGATATCATATTCCACAGCTTTCTAAATGTTCTTTTTAAAGTGCAATCTAAACACTTCTTTACTTGGCTTAGAAATCTGAACAGCACCCCAGTCAACAACAGGGGAGCTGCAGGCCCCCAGACACAATCTATAAAAGGCCCTTCATGACAGAGTCCTCATTACCCCATGTCTCACTACTCTTTAGGCTTTCTCTAAATTCCTCTTTTCCCAAATATCTCTACCCCCAAGCACCATCCATAGAGTTAGACACTCTCCATTTTTGGAAATACAACATCACATTTTTTTTTTAACATGTCAGTTCTCTCAGGGAAACCAGTCTTTTTCAGATTAGGAACTATTACTGTTCTCATCTATCTCAGTCACCTTCCAAAGTACATATTGACCTACTGAGCATCTATTGGTGCTCAATGTAACTTTGTTGGATGAAATAAATGGATACAAAATATATGTATATAAATTATATATAATATAATATATATATTATGTTGTATCATGAAACAGTATGTATGATATAATAAAATAAATATGGAGATATAAAATTTTAAAAAATAAGAATTCTTGCCATAATTCCTAATCAAGAAGGAGCAAAAGGGACAATAGGAAATTTATAACAGCTATGCAAAAGTAAGGACTACTTTCATGGGTAATGTGCAGGAAAAATAAGAGTTGGACTAAAATATTCATAATGATCATGCTCAACAATGGGGAGCTGGTGTATGTAGCCCACCAGGCAATGAGATGACCCAGTGCAAAGCAACATGTGTCATTTTTTAACAGCTGGGCCTTAAACTCTGGGGGCCACAATATGTGAATCTCTGATTCCCTGATGGCTACCTCACAGTGTAGGGTGAGTATCAAAGGGGTCACGAAGATATTATGTTTTTATAACTTTTAGCAGAGGACTGAAGACATAAGAGAAAGCCTTAAAGGAAAGTTCGTATTAAACTGAGCCTTAAAGGACAAGCAGAGTTTAACGAGGAGAGGAGGGAAGGCCTTCTACATTGTTAGGCCTATCTAGGGAATAGAAAATAGTTTGGATAAGGTCTGAGAATTTGCCTAGAGGAGTACAGAAATAAAGTTAAGATCATGGATAGCTGAATGCCAAGATTCTTGTTTTTTAAGTCATACAAATCAATTAAAGTTATCAGTGAAGGAGAATCACACCACTAAAGTACACTGAGGACAATGAACCTGGCAGTAGTAAGAATCAGAAGTGATGTCACTGGGGAATCATTCAGTTACAAATGAAAGAAACAACACAATTGGCTAAACAAAACTAGACCTTTTATATTTCAAAGGTTTAAATTTAAAATGATTTTAAAGATATAAAGTGAAAATATTTGCTCATGTAACTGAAAAATCCATGACTAGGTTCAGGAATGGATGAATCCAAGTGCTCAAACCATTTCATAACCAGAATGACCCCTCCCATGCAGTGGCAAGTTGGTTTCCAGGAGCTCCAAACTTAACAGCCAGTTCTGAACCTTCAGTGAAGTATGAATGCCTCCTTTTCAGTTATCGTAATAATTGAAATATTGTATTTTAAGGATCCCTGTGTATGCCTTGCTCACCACCATTTTCTCAGTACCTAGCCTAGTAACTTAAATATATGATTTTAATATTTTTCTTTAATTATTTTTGTTTTGACTCTTGTTTTTGTCATTTCCAAGACTGTGATGAGCATGTGGTAAATAACAAAGGTCTTCTTTTGTAACATTGTTATCCAGAGAGCTAAGAAATTGTAAACTTTGTCATCACTACTATTTTTATTTCAGAAATCATAAGGCAATAACATAGTAAAATATGTGTATTAATTTAATAGCCTAATAAAGAGCTCTATTACAGTGGGCTGCCACCAATGCAGTTATAGTGCAGCTTTGTTCTACTTACTAATTGAATCTGTTGAATTTTTGGGTTCCATTATACCTAGAATACCAAAGCACCATATCTTTGTCTCCATTCCTTGTGGGAAGAAGACCAGTCTGGGTCTTATTTCTGCTTCTGATTCACAATGAGTCCAATCCTGTCCCATGCAACCTGCAGACTATTGACCTAGTTGCTCTACCCCCTTTGATGCCATGATGGGAAAGCTCATATTCTGAATCTCTCCTGAAGTGTCTAGCCTAATTATATTTTGCATTTATCTCACCCAAATACTTCCTTATACCATACTTTTTTTATTTGTTGTTCTTTTTTTCTATTCTTTCTGCATCCCTTCATCCGTTCAGTGTTTGTAGTCATATGTCTTCCATCTGGGCCACACCACTCTTGATTCTCTTGATTGGTTTACCTGCAATATTTCGTGAAAACTATTCTCATGGAAATGTCTCAATCCATCAAAAGTATAGCATTCACAGAATTCATAATTGCATCATCTATGCATAAAGTATATTTAGTCTGGGGGAGAAAGAAAGAGAATGAGCCAGAAAATTACAGTGAGTCTGACTGAAACAAGAGATACAATCACAAGGTAAGGCTGTTCTTCTCTTAGAGATAAGGTAATTGGGTCCCAGAAATACTAGATGGCTTGCCTAAGGTTACCCTTGTTGCTAAAGCAAAAGTTAGGACTAGAAATGAGAATATCTGAGACATGTTTCAGTTCAGTACCTTTCTCTTGAAACTGCTATTCAGTGTGGCTACACCAAGTATTAAATTATTTAAATATTTTCATACAATTGGCTCTGATCTTCCAAGTCTCAATTCTTCCTCAGGACCTTCCAGACTTCTCCAGATCCAGGAACAAAAGGGTCAATGCCTGGTACATTACAGGCCTCTGGGACCCTGTTTCAATGCAATAGCTAGTGTTCTTGACCAGTGCTCTTGCTGATTATGAAATATTTTGATATCTCCCTTACTGCAAAACCATCATGGTGGAAATTCACATATGACCAGGAAAGTGTCAATAGGGCTTCATTCCTGAACGAGTTTGACAGCTGGGAAATGAACAAGCAGGCTTATTGTATATTATAAAATGTTCCATAAGCTAAGAGTTTCTCTTCTTTAATGCATTCCACTATATGTGCAGGTACCTCCTGGACCTTTTTTTTCACTCTATGGAAATTGGACTGATGTCAGGGGACTGATATAAATGTTGATACTCTGGCTACTGCTATTGCTCCAAGAAAGTCTTGGGTCTCTGACCTGAGATACTCATGTCTTCTGCCAACTTCTGCAAAACTGTGTGAGGCTAACATTTTATCTTTCAAGGAAGGTAAAATCTCTCAGATCCTTCACACCTTGACAACTGGTGTACATTTTCCTAAGGAAAGTTTGTTCTCCCTAGACCTCTTCTTTCTAATTCTTTCTTACTACTCTAACTCCTGAATTCAAAAATTCCTGCTTTTTACTGATTATTCTTGCAGGACAAATTAGTTTTACTTGTAACTCAAATTAACACTTTTGTATGAATCTGTTTACTTCCAAATGTTAGTTTCAATATTTTGTTGAAGAAAAAGGAAAGAATTGAATAGACGTGAAGGTCAACTCTGAAACTCCACTGAATAAATCAGTTCTTTGACCCTATCCCCACACACTTTAAGCCCAAAAGTATGAAATTACAGTCTAAAATGTGTCCCTAGACTCATTTTCTTTTAGCAGATCAGTCTATTTCATACCTGGTGACCTTAGTTAGATGGCCTATATCAGAGAGAAGTTATGATTCCATTTGTAACATTTGCTCAATAATATCTACCTTTCCACTGCATGGATGCCTCTGAGCTTGTGAAACAGAAACCACTAGTAGGTATTCTTTGAAATGTGTACCTCAGCTATACAATTGCTATTTGAGAAATAGACCTTTCTAATAATGTTTTATTCCAATGAAGCTAATACTTACTCTGCATTTTTACCTAAGAGAAAAAAAGATCATAGGATTCTGCATCAGAGCTTTAAACTATCTGGTAAAAGTGGCGATCAGTCCAAACACATTAAAATTCTATTTTCCTTTACAAGTGTTTGCTGCAGATGACCCCCACTGATCTTAAATATATTTCTGTATCTGTAACTGAATAGAGGTTTTCTGTACAGCATGTTCTAATGGCACTCTGGCCTTTAGCCAACAAGACACTGAATAAGGCTATTTTTAAAATACAGAAACTGGGAACAGCTGCAGCAATCAAATTTGATAAAAACAGAGAGGAACTTTGCTTTTTTTTTTTTTTAACGGTTGTCCAAGTTTAGTCTTCTTTCATAGAACTGCTTTTGTTCTGCTGTATGAAGGGCTAGAAGACCAGTACAGTGAAGCCCTTTTAAACAAATAAGTTTGAAAAGAATACAACTAAATAGAATAAATTTTTCTTTGTACCAAAAGTATCAATGCAATAGTATTTAAACTATTTAAAAAGGGATATAACTCTTGTTAGAGGAGGTAGAAGAAGAATGAGATATATTGGCAAAGTTTGGACTATGAAAGGGGTTTTTGGCTTCCCCACCCTCCAAAACAACTCCTTGCAAGCGAAGGAAAAGTCCTTAGTTTCTCGGTGCTGGAAATCTGAAAGTTTGCATTTGAATTTCTCTTATGCTGTCAAGTGTTGCTAGGGGTGAAAGTACTTTTAATGTTCCATTTCTACTTTTTGCATTATTATTAGTCATGAATTTTACTGTATTTTCTAAAAACTAGATTATCAGTGCAGTTCTTTTTTGACAATAAAATGACTTTTTCTTAATGTAAAGGAAAACTTTTTCACAGAGACTTTTTGTTCTTATCTGAATCTCTCAACATGTCTGTATACAAGGGCTTATTTATTTTTTTAAAATTCAAGCTCTTCAGAAACTTGTCAGTACATGACTAATAAGTGTTATGAGGTGACTAGATTCTGAAAATCTCCTATCCAGTAGCAGCTTGCAAGTTCTCTCTTCTAAGTGGTTTCATATGTGGAAAGGATTTCTTTCATGGCAAAGGATATTGTATTTCTTATAAGTATTTACAAATGGAATTAATTTAAATTTCATCCAAATAAAACTATTTATGTCAACATTAATTCAATTTAGTAGTCCAAGATAGTAATACAATTCTATTTCTGTAGACGTAAGGTCATAAAATTAAATTACCTTACTGCATAAGAAAGGGAAAAAAGGAGAATGTATACAAAATAGAAGTATTCAAGTGTACACTAAGTTGTACTAACTTGTTAACAGCTAGCCTCTTTGAAGTGATTGTCCATCTGTCCACGATCTGTTATAAGCTTTAAAAAAACTAAAAGCCAAGTTAAGCAGAGTCCTCTGTGATTCGAATAATTATTTCCTAGAAGCACTGATGAGTCAAGAACTGCTTATCTTTAAGTGGTGAGGAAAGGATGACATGATGAAGTGTGTTTATTGCTTGAGACAATAACAGTTCATGTTTGACTTCATGAGCGAGGGGTCCTCACTGCTGCATGAAAAGTAAAACTCCTTAAACACACACACTGTTCTAAGCAGAAGCCATGATATTCCCGTTGCACAGAGCCTTGAACTCAGCAGGTTCTCAAGGGTTCTCTGGTAAGACACCAGACTTCAGGATATGATCCTATATTTTACTGGGACCAAAAAGTTCCAAGTGAAGGTTGCTGAAAATTAGTTCTATTTAGTCATGTAGATTATTCTCTGAAGACAAACTGCCAGGACAGTAAGATTTATTTCTGACTGGCAATGCTTTTATATACAATAACCCCAAATATATAATAGTCTTTCAATCTCTCACTAGGAGTATAATATTTATATGTAACCAGGATAGATGGATACTAAAAACAGATCTGTTATACAGGGAAATGTTTAGTGTAAATAACTACTCCTCAACATTATGTTTTGGCCTTATTTTAATTTTGACCATTAAGTTTATGAATTCAAATGTATTACCATATTTTTAAAAATATTATTGTTTCTCACAAGTGTTTTTGTATTTCATTGAAATTAAAATTAAAGGACAGTAGAAACATCACATTATATTCTATATTTCAAGAAAATAACTGATAATCATAGTGCTTCTGAAAACTGAATGTAAAGACTATGTTGTCATATGTAAAGTAATCTTGGCACTGCCCTCTAGTAAATTGTATTTTAATTTGGGTGTGGTTTTGTTTTGTTTTTCTATTGCTGGAGCTGCTTGATTCTTAGGACAATAAGAGTTGGTGATCTCCCTGGTGGCTGCATTCCCTTAACTGGCATAGAGTCAGGGTGCAGATGCTCTTCCAGAAGCTATTCAGAATTTGCTGACATCAGCCTTCATTCATGAGCACTTGCTTTGTTTAGTGATGGCACTAATAGGAGGAGACACGTGAAGTAGCTCGGTTTATAGAAGAGGGCAGAGGAGGCACGATGCTGTGAAAACATTCCCACACACTCTAACGGCTCATTCACACAGAAAACAAGCAAGAGCCTTCAGTCCCTCCACAGAGCTTAACGGGGACAAACCGACTGAAGAACCCCGAGGCAGAGGTGTTCATATTGGCTACTAGCTTATGCTCCTAGACTCTCTACCTACGTTTACTGATCATACACATTGCCAGTTACAGCAACGGATTGCTGTGGGACGTCTTTAAACTAGTCCTCTATGGGTCTTGCGAATGAAATGCTTATGCTTTCTTGGGTTGTGTGTCCCACAGGGAAGTTCACTTTTCAAGTACGCCATAACAAAGTGGTTTGCAGGCCCTGAGCTGCTTTGGTCACAATAGGGAGGTTGTTGACAATATGCCATACTGTGATTTCTGGTTTTACTTTTTTTTTTGATCCATTTAGAGAAGTTCAGAATTTTAGAATGAAAACACATCAAGTTATAGTTAGCTCTGGCTGGTTGTTTTCAAAAACCAGATGGCTTTGAAAGAGATGATCAAATCCATTCTTTAAAAGTCATTTTTAAAGTCAGGCATGTGATTCTGCTATATGTACACACACACACACACACACACACACACACACATACACAAGGGTACTTCAAAAAGTTGATGGAAAAACAGAAGAATTAAAAGATAATATGACTCTTCTTTAACTTTTTGATGTATCTTCATATATTTCTGTATATATATCTTAACCTCTAATTTTTCATATTTCAACAGGGAATGGGATATTTTACACAGCTAGAGTTCCAAATAATTCTAGTTAATCCATTTATGTGCCACTCTCTAATCTTTTTTAATATTTACATTTTAACCTTTTTGGTTAAAAATCTTTCCAAAAAGTAATTTGCATTTCTTAACCTTCTTATAGAGATTGTTCAGAGTATAATTCACACATGACCTGTAGTAATCTTATATATGAGAGTCTTGCAATATGTTTTAATTTGGTAATGACACCTGAAACACTTTAGTGGTAGGATTGTTAGAAGCACCATTTTAAGGTGCTGTGTATATATTCCTTTATAGTATTTTTTTCTGTTCCATCACGAATAATGTTTAGTCTGTTAGTTCTTGCTGTTGTCAGTATGTACAGTAACATGGGATTTGAAGTCAATCATACCCAGTTGGAAAACCAGATTTTCAATTATATGTGAAGAGTTGAACAAGTGACATAGTTTCCTCATCAATAAAATGAGAATAATACCTGCCTCAAAGGATTGTTGGGAGTCTTAAAAATGAAAAATATCTGTAAATCCCTTATCAGAGAACCCTGTTCCTAGTAGGCATGCAGGACATGTATTAATCCTCCCCATTTCCTCTCTCTTGTTCATAAACCCACAATTGTATAGCATGTTCCTTAAGGTGCTAAACATCTGCTTTTAAGTTTACATACTCGTACTGTGAAACACAGTGTCCATATTAATAAATTTTGGCTGAAGTTCTCTCCACCTACTCCCTTTTTCAATTCTTACCTTCTAATTTATTAAGTCAGGAAAAACAGCTATTTATGCTTGTGAAAAGTACATCTAAATTAAGAATCAGTATGCAATAGATGGACATGTTGAATGAAAATCCCTGAAGTATTCACTTCAGTAGATAAATTTCATGTATACCTTGCCTTTTTAAAAGTTTATTCTGAATCCTCAGATGTTTCAAATTGTTGCTAGAAAAATGAAGTGTTGCTGGTAGACATGTAATCTACATACACTAAGAAGGTACAACTCCATAGCTAACCTGGTTTTGTCATGGCCAAAAAAGGACTTAATAAGTGGATATAGTCAGCATTTTCTGGTGATTACAAACACCCCTGCTGTGTGGATGAGCATACCTACCATGGCTCCCCTCAGGGGTGCAGTACAGTGCTCGCCACCATGCACAAGGGGTGTGCCCTACCCTGATCCACCTTCCCTCCCCTCCCTTCAGTCCCCTCTATACTCTATGAAATGCTACAACCCACACCCAGTCTGTGTTTGTAATGCGTACTCTTCTGTTCCCTCACATATGGCAGTCTGAAACAATTACATAATGAGACATATTATCAGGGCATAACTTGAAAATGAAGAGACTAAGCTAAGAATAAATATTACCCACTTATTAGCTGTGTTGCTCCTGTGTTCTCTAATCTATCTGTGCCTCTGACTTTCAGATTTTACCTGTGTAACAAAATAATGCAGCACTGACAATGTTCAAGAAAAGATGTACAAAGTCAAAAGCAAATTCCACTCCAAAGTAGGGTTTCTTACCATTTTTGTCCTATAATCCTCTTTGCCATTCTGATGAAAGCTACTGATTTTTCTCAGACTAATGTTTTAATATTCATAAAATAAAATATATAGGCTAAAAAGGAAACCAATTATAGTGAAATACTAATAAAATTTTGGTTTAGTAATATATGTACTTCCTTATTAACAAATTAACTTTAAAAATCCAACAGACAATAATTATTAACATTTTAAAATAATAAAGAGCATAAACGGCTTTTTGAAAATTGCATAAAAATAAAGAGTTCAAGTTAAATAAAATTTAAAGTATTATTTTATAGAGACTACTGAAGATATTGGGATTGCAGATTATTAAAATTGGTTACTATTTCTTTAAAAAAGAAATATTTGCAACTACTATAGTGTGATATGGAATATCTGTGATATCTATCAGTAACAAAATCACAAGTACTCATATTTCTACTACAACTATGATTTCTTGCCTGAATTTATACTTGAAAGAAATACTTAATTTCAATTACATGTTAGTGAAAATAAAGTTGCATTTTTCCCCATTCAGATTCACACACCTGTGTTAAGAATCCTTCTCTAATATGACCCAATTTTGATGATTTTTAAGTTTCTTCCCTCTGAAGCACCTCTTACAGACTTTCTATTTTAAATATAAAAATACCTAATTTGGAAGATTCTCTTGCTTCTGTTACCCCCATGGAGATATTTGAAAAGACACGTAACTTTCAGAAACCTGCTATTTTCTTCTTCAAAACCTGCTCATATTATTAAATTGAACAAAAGCAATATCTTCCTCAGGACAAACACACACACGCATCTCAGTATCAGTGTGTCAGGATTTTTCAGTGCTTGACAGATGGCTCTGGAAGGTAAGGCTGACTCCTACCTGGATCTCCAGGTCTGGCTGCAACTTCTGCCTTCCTATTTATGGCTCTACTGCTTTTTCCCACACTCAAGAAAGCCAACCAGAATGCAATGACTGAGCATAAAATTGAATGTTAAGCTGTTCTAGTTTCTTTCGTAATAAAGTTATTTGGAAACTTTGGTGTTTCATGATAAACAACAAATGGATTGTGACAAACTTCACAGTACATGAGTGTGATAAGACTCCATAGTGGAGAACAGCTGCTCTAACATGGGTACATACACTGTAGCATTAGTGTTGGGACATTATGTTTTTCAGGCCACTGTGGTGCCATTTAGCATTATGGTAAAGTAAAAACCTCAGTGATCTGAAAGAGTTAAGGTCCATAAAGTAAATATCTTAGGATTTGTGGGCCATGTGGTCTCTGTTGCAATTACCCTGCTCTGCCATTGTAGCACGAAAGCAGACACAGACAAAATCTCAATGAGTGAGTGTGGCTGTGTTCCAATAAAAACAAATTTATGGACATTAAAACTTAAATTTTATGTAATTTTTAGATGTCATAATATATTATTCTTTAAAAATTTTTTTCCCACTTTTTAAATATAGTCACGCTCTACATATAACGAACTGTATATATGATGGTGGTCCCATATAAGATTATAATACTGTATTTTTACTGTACCTTTTCTATGTTTATATATACAAAAGCTTACCATACTGTTACAGTTGCCTACGGTACTCAGTACAGTAACATGCTGCACAAGTTTGTAGCCTAGAAGCAATAGGCTTTATCACATCGTCTAGATGTATAGTAGGCTGTACCATCTAAGTTTGTGTAAGTACATTCTATGATGTTCACATGACAAAATCACCTAACGACACATTTCTCAGAATGTATCCCTATCATAAAGCAACCCATAATTGTATATAAAAGCCATTCTTAATTTGCAAGCAATACAAAAACAGGAAGTGAGCCAGATTTGGTCCATGAGCTATGATTTGTTACCCCTACTCTTAAATATGATATCAATAGCCAGATAACAAACCAATGAAATAAATTAATCCGGTTGGTTAGGACATCTCATAGAACTGCACTTAAAATAAATTTTAGCTATAATGTGAGGTGAGGAAGTCTTTGATATTTTCAGAGGATACTACATGTAGAAACAGACTTCAAAATTATACAGATAGAAACTCTCTCTCTCTGTCTGAATTAGTCAGGACCCTGATCTCAAAGATAACATATAGGGAGCATCAACTCTATACAGACATCACAGATTGTGCTGCGTCAAAAAATGTGGAAGTGTTGCAGGAGCAAATTTGTGCAGAAAAAATTTAAAGTTTCTTTTTGTCTTTGTTTTTGTCTTTTTCCTGAACACCTAATTAGAAGGATATGGTATTTGTTTACTTTTGCTACAGTTAGTATGCATTCCACTATTCCTATACAAATCTTTGTGTTAGCAAGAGCATGAATGTTTGAAAGCCTAAGTCTTCTAAATCCACAAAGACTACCATTAATAAGTCTGATTATTAATGGTAGAATTGATTTTAAGGCCATTTTTTCCAGGGGGAAAAAAACAAAGACAAATTAAAAGAAAAAAAAAAAATCAGAAGGAGGGTGGTAGACGGTAGCAATATGGTGTGCGTGCAGACAAATCCCTGTGATTCATGGAAAAGTTAGGGCTCACAGATAAACTCTGTTGTGAGAAAGTGTTTCATTTCTTATTGAATAGTTCCCATCAACCAGCCTCAGATCATTACAAAAATTAGCATAAAATTTTACCTATTTAGGAATCAGTCAGTGTAAAATCTGCAATACTGAGTTTGAACTCCAATCCCGTGGTAGTGGTGGTGGTGATGGTTGTTTTATAAATATCACCAGGCACACATCTGGGGCTTTACTGCTTGCCACAATGTCACTTTCTGGTTGATATATATATAAAAAATGCGTATATTAACACTCAGGCTATAGAGCCAAGCACATTTTAGTGCCGGCTACAGCTGAAAGAATATGTTTCCATTCCTTGTCCATCTGTTCTTGGCAACATAAATTTAAACTAGAAACACAGAATAAGTTTCATGAGAAATAAGTCTAAATAGGATTTAGAACAGCAAGGTGGATGCTTTAAGTTATTATGACTTGTTAACATTTGATTTTGTAGCTGAAAAATTGTTTTTAGTTGGAGTAATCTGGTGCTGCAGCTACAGTTTAAAATTTAAAAATAATAAGTTTTTATCATTCACTTAAAAAAATGGTGGCTTGGTGACACATTCTGTTTTAAGTGCTTATATTAAATTTGCTAGTGATCATGGGCCTACATGAACTTTGAGATTTCAAAGTGCTACTCACTACGCAGTTGAACTACACTGAAAATGAATCATTAACATCTCTGAACTCCATGCTAAAATGAAGTCATTAGTGAGGAGTGAAGGTTTTCTGTACAAAATGGATTACACACAAAACACATTTGCTTGCTCTTCTACAAGCCCAGCTTCAGCTATGACCAGAAATTACATGGTTATCTTCTATCATAATCATGCCTCCCAGTGTCTGCCACCCCCTTTGGTTTTTTCTGCTTCTAAAACAATATGAAATCTATTTACATTTGAAATGACACCATAATACATAGAAATATTAACATAGAAACGAACCATATACTTGTTCCAAGACTCCTGCTTCCAAATCGAGGGTCCTGGCACTCTGAGTTAAATAGGTGAGCAGATGACTCTCACTGGGCAGGAGTCTCTGGCATTCTACTGATGTGAGTTCAACTCCTGCTTTCCAGCTGAGTGCACACCTTCAGATTGGAAAGTCACCTTGAAGCTCACACAGTTTAAGTTCCCTCCCTATGTAAGAAACATTTCCATAATTTTTTTAAAGTCTCTTCTTTTCATATGATTTATTTATCAAATGTAGCTTAGTGGTTACATATCAAAGGGGTTGGGTTCAGATTTTGTCTTTGTCACTTCCTACATATGTAAACATGAATGAAGTAGTTAACTTCTTTAATTTTCAGCTTCTCTATTGGTAAATGCAGATAATCATATTTGTCTTAAATTGGTTTTGACAGGGAGCAAATAAGATAATACTTAGAAAGTAAATAGTTCAGTGACTGGCACTTATTGAACTCTCAACAATTGATACCTATTACTATAAGCCCCTTTCTAACGTTCTCTGTTATGTTATTGCAGCGTTATTTACAATAGCCAAGAGTTGAGTTGGAACCAGGCCAAATGTCCATCATCAGATTAGTGGATAAGGAAACTGTGGTATATCTACACAATGGAATACTACTCTGCTGTAAAAAAGAATAAAATGCTACCATTCGCAATGACATTGATGGACATAGAGAAAATTATATTAAGTGAAACAAGTCAGGCACAGAAAGAGAAATACCACATGTTCTCACTTACATGTGGTAGCTAAAAATAAATAAATAAGTAAAGATACAAACAAATAAAGGGTTTGCGGGGGAAGAAGACACAACAATCACAACAATTCCTTGAACTTGTTAAGACAAGTGAACAGATATGATGTGGTGGGGAGGAGAGAGAGGGAGCAGGGAAGAGGAATGGGAAAAAGGTCACGAAAATCTGCTACAATGTGTATTGAGAAGTTAAAATAAAATAATAATAATAAGAAGAATGATTGCACTGTGCTAATTATCTAATCTACTACCACACAGTATATTGATAGAATATTCCTTAACATCAGAAAAATATTTCAGGAAGCTTCTATTGTTTCTTGAATTTCTACACAAAGTTACCTATGACTATGGACTAGTCACGCAGTGATTTAGGGACTGTCTTCTAATCTATAAAATGAGAAGCTTCTACTGCATGGTCTCTAAGTTCTCTTGTTTGAGTAATTTAACAAAATCATGTTTGACAGTATATCCTCATACTTTATTTATAGTGTTGAAATGTGTTTTTGCTGCCAAATGTCTGATGTGGGATGTATAAGTGTTCCATATATACATGTGGAATAACATTAAGTTTGTTGATGTTAAAAACTACTGGTATATTTTTTGGTATTATTTGGCTCTGCATCTATTCTTCCCATTTCGTTTTAGGATAAGCTGACAACAGTTTTTCACAGAATCTCAAGGTTTAGTTAAACTGAGAGTTACAGAAGTAGGCCATCTTTTTATTACTTTTGATATCTAAGACAAAGAAGCTTTCTTTTTTTTCTCCAATTTTATATATTTATTTTTGTGGTATATAGTGTGTTGTTTCAGTACATGCATGTAGTGCACGGTGATTCACTTAGGGTAGATAGCATAGCTGTGTACCCGTTAGTCCACTCCTCTCCTCCCCCTCAGCCCCCTCCTTTCTTGGACTCTGGTAACTATAATTCTACTCTCTTACTTCTATGAGAACCACTTTTTTTTTTTTTCAGATTCCACATATGGGTGAGATCATGTGGTATTTGTCTTTACCTGACTTACATCACTTAACATGATGGTTTCCTGTTCCATCCATGTTGCTGCAAATGATAGGATATTATTTCTTTTTTTTAGCAGAATAGTATTCCATTGTTCCTGTGTACCACAGTTTTTTTACCCATTTGTCTGTTGATGGTATTTATGTTGATTGCATCTCTTGGCTATTGTGAATAGCATTGTGATGAACATGGGAGTACAGGTGGTGTACTTTTTTTGATATGCTGATTTCATTTGCTTTGGGTATATACCCAGTAGTGAGATAGCTGGGTCATAAGGTAGATCTATTTTAGTTCTCTGAGGAACCTCCATACTGTTTTCCACAGTGGCTACACGAATTTACATTCCCATCAGCAGTGTAGGAGAGTTCCTTTTTCTTCATATCCTCACCAGCATTTTTTATTTTCTGTCTTGTTGATAATAGTCATTCTCTCTGGAGTGAGATGATATTTCATTGTGGTATTAATTTGCATTTCTCTGATGATTAGTGATGTTGGGCATCTTTTCAAGAAGCTTTGTTTGCAAAGTGGCTTTCATTTTTCTATCTTCATAATATCTAATGACACTAAATTGTGGACATAGGCAAACACAGAGTAACTTACAAAGCATCTATTTCTTTCAGATCTGAGTGACCAGCTGCTGGAGGTGGTTGGCTTGGAAGGAGCCATGGAGATGGGGCAAATATACACAGGACTGAAAAGTGCTGGCCGGCGGCTGGCTCAGTGCTCTTCCGTGGTCATCAGGTAGTTCTTTCTCTGTAAATGGGTTTGGCGTGGCCTAGCCACAAACTGATTAAAAGTATGCAGGACTCTGATAGCACCATTTGTCTTATTTGTGCTTCCAAAGATAAGTGATTAATATGGATATATTTCAAAATGATGGAAATTGACAAATTTTACAAAGTATTGGTTAGCTCTTAGTTAGGTTCATTGGAATCTAATTCTCTCTTATTGACTACCATTGATGCACTAATTCTGACATACAAATTTTATCCCCCCTAAACTCATACATACCCATTTTAGCTTACTGAAGCACCAGAATATTTACTGGGAAATTACCCAAAGAAAACACTGTTGAGGCACCATTAATTTTTTCTGGACTGAAGTACAACACTGTTTCTGTAAAATTAAATAGTGAATTATCGTACAGTAAAATTTGATATATGGATGAATTTTATTTTTTTATTGAGACAATTGATTGTACACCTCTGTGTGGTACAGCATTGAATATCAATACCTGTGTGCAAGATGTGATGCTCAAATCGGGATAATTTGTATATTCAACATTACACAATGTAATCATTTTTGTGGGCCTTTACCAATTTCTTGCTAGAGCCTCCCCCCACTTTCCCTTCACTTCTCTGTCTTTTAGCTAAGATCAAGTGTGCATTAACTTTAAACATTTGCAAAATTTTTTCCAAAATTTCACCTTTATTAAAAAAAAAAAAAAAGTCTATTTTGACTTAGGGTGAAACCACAAAATTGTAGCCCAGCCATAACTGATGTTATTGAAATAAAAGTGTTGATACTGCAGAGTCTGAAACATCAAACACCTTTTCTTTACGTTTTCAATGTGGGGCATGAAAACAAAGAGGCTCGTTTGGCTGTAGGAATTCTGTTGTGTCATTAAACACAAACCCTGACATTTTTCTTTTGGCATTGACATTTACTGGCAAGCTCTTAATATTCCTAGACCAAGGTGTTCACTTAGGGCATTCATTTAGAGTGAAGAGTTGCAACCTCTTTCAGAAGACATAACTTTAGAGCCCATCTATTATCCTATTTGCCTTCACTGGTCTTGTTATCTTATCTCTTACATATAGTCTGTTATATAAAGTATTTCAGAGTTATACTTAAAATAAAATATTTTCCCCCAGGACTAGCAAGTCTCTGCCAATGCAGATCGATGGGGAACCGTGGATGCAGACTCCATGCACAGTGAGTAAAGAGAAGCTGAAATGCTACGTCAGTTTCACTTTGCTTTCCAGACACTGTATAGTCCTATAATTAAATAATTACGATATCTAATCATTTTTCTTGACTTCTTTAGGACCTGTCAACAAATACCTTTTTTTCTTAAATTTGTGTATCATAGCCATCGCATAGGCATTATATTCCATTGGCAATGATTTAGCTTTTGAATGTTTGTGTTAGTCTAAGTGTAACTTTTAAATACCATAGACCAATTATAAGCTCTGGAACTAGACAAAATATTGATAAATTTCTCTTAAGCTTTCTTGTGTTTATTTCAGGACACCTTATGAGAAAATTATTGTGTGACCCTCAGACATGAGTCTCCCTGAATTTATTACTCATCTGTTCTTTTGCCTCCATGGGGGGATTTGAGGGCTTCCTTCTACATAGAAAAAAATCCACTTTCTATTGTCTGTCATAATTGTTTTCTCCATAATGGGATGTTATTTAAGTCAGACATTTTGGCCTCCCCAAATTTCGATTTTCATTTGAATAGTGAATATTTTGTCACATTTCAAAAACATGCTAGGCACTGCTGTCAGCACTGGAAATAAAAACATAAACAAGATCAACAATATTATTGTCTCCAAGGAACTTACATTCTGATATACAGGAGACTAAACAAACAAACAAACTGATCTATAATAAATATAACTTCAGATTACAAAAGTTATGAAAAAATAAGGAGAAATGATGAAGAGGAAAGGGGTGGGGTATGGAGGATACTACTTCAGATAAGAGGATCTGGAAGACATCTTTGAAAAGACGCAGCCAAAAGCTCAGTGTCAAAGACACAGTAAAGAGGATGGTGTGATCAAAGCTTTTAGAATTTGGTCTTTCAAATCATTTTACCATCATTTTTTTTTCTTCATCATCTTTTTTACCATCATTTTTTGCTACCATCATTTATATGATCTGTCCCTTGTCCACCTTTTTGACAAAGATGGGGTAAGAGGTAATGTAGAAAAGGTGGACAAGGGAAAGATCACGTAGAAAAAAATGATGGTAAAGAGTTAGCATTTGATTCCAAGTTCAATAGGAAGCTATCGAAGGCTTTAAGCATCATCTGCTTTCCATTTTTATTTTATTTTATTTTAATTTATCAATATACAATGTAGTTGATTTTCATGTCCCTTTACCAATTCCTCCTTCCCCACTCTCCCCCATTTTTAAAGTCCAGATTGGCTGCTTTGTGGAGAATGGATTGTACTGAGTAGCAGCTGGGAGACGGGTCTATCCCAGCGGTCTAGATTTTGGCATGGATGCAATAGAGAGGGAGAATGGAAGTGGATGGATTTGAAATGCAGTCTGGAGGTGGAGCAGGAAGAATTTCCAAATGAGTTTCCTTGGGGTGGGGGATGGGAGATGTGGGAAAGAATCAAATGGAGGTTAACTCTCACCTGTGAATGACGGTGCCATTTCCTGAGTAGTTAGGATGGGGAGATACTGGTTAGGGAGTGACAGGGAGGGTCTTAATCTTACACAAGCATTGTGCTAAGTGCGTGTGATATATGTGAATATTTCTTAAATACTCACACAAACTGCAAGTAATGAATATCACCATCTTTCAAATGGAGAAAACAGGCTGTAGGAGGTTAAATAATTTACTCAGGGTCGGGTGTATAGCAGATATAGCAATCATACCCAGAACTCTGATTAAAACCCCTTCTGTCAAACACTAGTTCAAACAACTTTAGCTGCGGATTCCAAACAACACAGATTAGCATGTAAGAAGGAATTTTTAATTTTCTCTCTCTAATGGTTGTATTCTGGTGCTATTGGCTCGGCCTTTGTGTACAGCACATAAATAAAACTTTTTGCTTGTTTTGAGTATATTCCTTTCAGCCATCTGAACTCAAGTCTGTGAAATCCATTATTTCATAGTAATAATAATAGTAAAACAAACTTGTTTAAAAATCTCTCTAAACTGGCTCCTTCCTATGTCTTCTGCTATTCCTTGGTTCCAAATATCTTTTTTTTTAAAAGGTCCTTTTTCTTCCTTTATGAGCATGTACAGACTTACATGGTGTCTGTTATTCTTCACTCACCAAAGGACACTTCCACGCTCACATTTATATTCACATGAATATTAAAGGTGTTGTTAGTGGTGGGGGTGATGTTGGCGATGTTGGTGGTGATGGTATTGTGGGGGTGGAGATGGTTATCCTAATGGCAGGAAGAGGTAAAAATATGATGATGATGGTGGAAATAGTGATAAAACTGTGGTGATGGTGGTCGTAATGCAGGATGGTAGTGGTGGTGTGATAGTAGAATTCTTGTCTTTAATGAAAGGCCATTTTTTATAAGACTTGGTAACCAGAGAGTAAGTTTTAAAAAAAGGACAATGGAACCAAATATCTTCCCTGAGTACTCTTTGCATCCTTTTGAACTCTTAGGGAGAAGGGGAGTTTAATATCCATGCCCCGTTTTGAGTCAAGAAGCACTAATGGTAATGATAATATCTAACATTTTTTAAGTTCTTAGTATGTGTCATGTACAGTTCTTGACCTGTGTTGACATATTTAATTCTCACAAAACCCTATAATTAGCCTTATTTTGTAGATGAAGAAACAAAGACAGCCAAAGGTTAAGTAGTGTATGTGATCCTACGTAGCCAATGTGGGGCAGAGTAGAAAGGAGACCCAGGTGGCCTGGCTCCTCAGTCCGTGTTCTTCATCTTGACTCCCCACTGTGGACCTCGATCTGAAAAGGCCCCAGAGCATGGAGGAGATCTCCCTCCAGAGTGTGACCTTTGTTAAATCACTGACTGCTTATCTCCTGCTTTAAAACATCTATGCCTATCAAAATTTAATTAGTGTTCTAGAAAAATTTTCACTTGTTTTACCCAAGGACTTTTAATAATACTTCTGTTAACTTTTCTTTCAATGAGTAACACATATTAATTACCACAATCTACAACTGTTACATTAATGATCATTTTTATATAATTTATACTTAATTTTCTCTCCCTGTAAACTCACTTATTCATTTAAAACGTTTATTTCAGCCTACCATGGGCCAAGACCTGTACTACACTATGGCTGATTATTTTTATTTCACATTCTGCATACTCTACTTTCCTAGAACCACATGGGTTCTGAACTCCAAATTTCACTTTACTAAAGAGAGTAGTTAGGATTCATAGCATTTGTAGGGTTTAACTGCAGAGTGTTTTTTTCTTCTTTCAAATAACACACAATGTTTTTCTTACAGAACATCAGACCTTGGTAGAATGTTAAAATTCTTTGCTGAATTTAAATATCTGTAAGCTGATATTCAATTTATGAAGAAATTGCTCTAGATATAATTTTAGAAGAGAGCAGAAGTTCTGTTTTTCTTTAAGTGGAATATAACATAGAAAGGCAGGCAATGCACATGCTTTAATTCTTAAATCAATTAATACTCTTTTAGAAACCAAGATAGTATAAGTTTTGGAGATGGATGGTGGTGATGGTTACATGACAATGCAATGTACTAAATACCACTCAACTGTACACTTAAAAATGTAAGTTAAAGTGGTAAATTTTATGTTACGTATATTTTACCACAATAAAAAAGTGATTGAGGGAAAAAAATCAATGTAATATTAATTTAGAAATTTCACCAGCCATGAGCTTAAATATCAGGAAGAGAAAACCAAAGATCTTAAACTAACATGCCAAATTTGTACTTTGTGATTATTTCTTATGACCTTCTAAATGCTCTCACTAGATATCAATAAAAATTTTTTAAATAATCTTATGTTCGTAGTTTTGTAATAATCTCAACACTGAATGGATTTCAGGAATATAACTATTGTTCATGTTAATAAGCATATCAAACTAAAGAGGACATTAATTCTAGAAGAATGCACATTGAATATAGTCCTAGGAGAGTCGTCTTCTTTAGGCTGAACTCCAGAGCCTACTCTCCTCCTTCTAACTTCTTCCTGCCCAATCCTTCCTGCTGAGCACATAAACGTACTGACTCTACAGTCAATAAGATCCTATAATGGGAAGAAGATAGAGCAGCTTGGGGTAGGGGGTGGAGGGGGTAAAATGGTAGGACAGGGGAAGACATGGTCTAGGTCAGATTTCATTCTGTGTCTGCATGCCCATCACCCCCCATTTGTTACAAGTGACGAGTGCCCAGTAAAGTTTTGTTAAGCGAGAAGTGACTATTCAAAGCCTTAGGAACCACAAATTTAATATAACCAGAACGAACTTCTTATCTGCCTCTGTCTGTTCTCCCCTCCCTAAAAAACTCTTCTTACATCCCACATCTGCTATTCTTCCCTATACCACACTGAATTAGTGGAACCATTATGCCCCTCATGTTTACTAAGCTAGAAATCTGAGTCATCCTATACTTCTCTCTATACCCTCAAATCCAATTACCATGTCCACCTAAAGATATGACCTATTTCTGAAATCTTCTCTTTCCATCCTTTCTATCACTATTTTAGATTTGGCCCATTTCATTTCTCTCTTACTCCTGGCAAAACCCACATCAATATTTCCCCATCTCCATTTTTGTTCCATTTAAATCCATCCCTTACATTTACATCCAATTGGTCACTATAAGATACTAATCTCACCATGACACTCTTCTGCTTAAAAATCTTTTATTACTTTATCTCTGATAAAATGTAATTTGAGTCAGGCTTTCTGTTTCACCAACATCATCTCTTTCTTCTTTTTCATCTTTTCATGTATTTCCTTCTTGTCCAAACAAACTTTCCTCTTTAGTTGAGTAACACAACTCATTTAGACACATTTCTTGCCCCTCTTCCATGCAGCCTTCCCTGAACACGCCTCCTCCCCCTACACCTCCACCCCTTCCTTGGTCCCAACGAGCCTAAAAGCTCAGCCTCTGTGCTTCACAGGTTTACCTGTTTTAGTGAACAAAATTACATTGAAATTATCATCTTATATGTCTAGTTTCTTGTAGACATAAGCTTATTGAAGTCATGTACTGCGATTTTGGTCATTTTTGTAGCCCAGAGCATAGTGCTGTGCCACACACATAATTAGATTGCCAATACCAAGTGCATTTTGAATTTGCAAATTTCTTAAATACTTCTTGGGATAGTATAACATTTTCAAAAAATGTTTTTTACTAAATCTTCTTTCACTGAACATAATGTAGGTTGGCTAGCAATTCATTCACATATTTTTCATATATAAATACATGTAAAAGTTATTTTGAGTTATCTTTATTCATTATATTCTCAAAGCAAAAAATGTGAATGTATCAGAGAAGAAATACTTCCTAAACCTCAAAAGATTTAATCCTTCTGTTTCCTGGTATGGTACGATTAAACTTATTTGGGATAATTCTCTTTGCATTATCAACTGTGTATTCATTTTACGCATTCTATAGACGGCATTCCTGTAATTCTTTGAAGTATTAATAGACCTGTATTAGTTATTACCTGTGATACCTTTATGAAAAATAATGCCAAAAAAGTTTTAGTGCATTGTTACTCTAGGGGCTTTGTCTATGATTGAGATGGAAAGGATTCCAGAAACTTCTTTCTATGTGGTAGAAAATGGAAAGGAAGTCATGAACACATTGTAAGTTAAATGGTGAAACAACTACAGGAAAAATATGAAGGCTCATCAAAGTGATAGCTGAAGTCATGGCAACTTCTGGAAAGCATTTACACGTGTTCTGATCTCCCTTTGCCTTTTTTAGTACCTTCCCTGGTATAATACTTCTCAGAACTGTGAACTTTCTAGCCCAATCTTAGCTTCCAACTACCTTCAACATGTGGCTCAGCCCCAACCTGGTACCCAGCCAATTGCTGCCGAGCCTGGTAGCCCTGCTGTGTTAGGTTTGATCCTTGCTATTCCTGGATGCCCTAATAGTACCTGCTTCCTGAAGCCCCAGGCTTCCATAAACCATTCTATGAGATGCTATTTTCTGACTTGAATACAACCTCTCTTGCCCAGTACTAGCACCTTCTTGACTCAGACACTGGCTACTTCCTTAGCCTTAGTTTGCACCTTCTACTAGGAAGGCTGAATATTTTCCTCATTGCCCTGGACACTGCAGTTATCTGGAGTTTATCTTCATTTTGACATTGCTTTCACAAATTCCAGCACACCTTTAAAATGCAAACTCTTTAAAAAGAGGAACCATGTTCTGAGGCCTATTAACTTTTTTGTTTGGGTGTTTGTTGTTTTCATTATTAAAAATCATAATTTTAAAGTATTATTTAATCTTTAATCACTTGCTAAAAACAAATTAATCTCAGGCCAGTAAGACAGAAAATGAAAGATTTTTGTAAATTTAACATTTTTAAGACCTAGGAATTTAGTGTCAGCTGGATTAAGGTTGGTGGATTTTTCAAGACAAGGTAATAATGCCTAATATTTATTGAGTACTCATCATGTATCAAGTTCTGTTCTATGTGTTCCTATTCATTACTTAATTCTCACAACAACCCTAAGAAGTCAGTGAAGTTATTATAATTCCCATATAATAATTTAAAAAAACCAAACAAACTGAAGCCAGAGAAGTTCAGTAACTTCCCCAAGGCCACACAGGAAAAGGTAGAAGCTGGCTATTGGGTTCTAATGCCTTTTCTTTTAATTATGATGCTTGGTTGCTTCACTCAGTCACTTTTTAGAGCCTTAATATATTTCCAATATTAGTAATCAGTTACAACTCTATCATTTATAAGGAAATTCGATCATTTTTCACTTATTTATATTTTTTATTTATTTAATACATTATATTTGCTTCCCAGTGTAGCCAAAGCCATCCATCAGATTGCTGAGAATTACTACTGAACATCACAACTATGATGATCTTGTTCCCTTGATCTCAAAGTTCAGTGCCTCCTCATTTCACACAAAGTTCAGAGTTCTTGTCATGGCATTAAATTATTCTTCCAAGGCCAACACAAGCCTGCTATGCTTCACAGGGACCGCCTCCCAGGGTCTTCCTGTGCATACTGTTTCTTTCTGTGCCTATAATCCTCATTCCCTATTTTGTGATTTAGAAATAGAATCATTTTCCTGGTCTTTAGTCAGGCTACCAGCAAATCTGTGGATTCTGCCAGCAGTCTTCTAGAACCCATGGTTTGCATTTCTCTCATCTAATCTTACCTATAATTTATTATTTTCATGTAACTAATTGTTCCCTTTTACTCGGATTGCCTGAATTAATTATTCTATTGTGTTGGGCTGTATGTTTTTTTATAAAAGTTACTTCAAAATCTTTCTGGAAGGTGATGGGATATAAATACATAGATACTAAAAATAAAGTAAAATCTTCTCCTTCAATGCCCAGCTTAGAAGCAATTTCCTCGTGAAGCCTTTTCAACTTTCTATCTACCTGAAATATTTGTCTGATCCTTTGTACTCCTGTGACTCTCTGTTCATATCTTCTTAATGCCATCCCAATTCACAGCCTTGTGTTTTGGCTATCCATGCAAGTGTCCAACTCTTCTGACTAAATTGTAAGCATTTTCAGATTCCTCTTTTTTTCTTGCATAGTGTCTTTTGAATAATATGGTGTCTGATGAGAAACAAACATTTGTTTGAGTCATTGCTCCGCAGTATGTGATGTGGCCTTTTTCTCAGGCTGCTTTCAAGATTTTTTTCTTTGTCTTTAGTTTTCAGCAGTGTAATTCTGATGAGTCTGGGCATGAATTTCTTTGAGCTTATCCTGTCTTAGTTTCACTGAGCTTCGTAAATCGTAGCTTTATGTTTTGCCAAATTTGGAAGTGTTCAGCCATTATTTGTTCAAATATTGATTTGTGCACCACACTTGCTCCTCTCATTCTAAAACTCTCATGATATGTGTTAGACACTTTATGTATTGTCTCCTAGATCTCTGAGTCTCTTTTTCTTTCCTCCTTGATCTTTCTATTGCTCAGATTGGATAATATCTATTTATTCATATTCAAATTCACTGACGTTTTTCTCTCTTATCTTCATTCTCTTCTTGAGTCCATCCAATTAACTTTTTATTCTTTTCATTGTATTTTTCATTTACAATTTTTTTTTTAATGTCTTCTATTTCTCAGCTGGGACCCTGTCTTTCCTCTCATTTCTAGAGTATCTGCTATTACTTCTTGGAGCATAGTTATACTAGCTGCTAAGTCCTTGTTTGTGAATTTTAACAGTTGTATCATCTCAGGGTTTGCATCACTGGCTATCTTTTCCTCTTATGCATTTTGGAGATTATACTGGTTCTTTAAATGTTGAGAAATTTTGGATTATATCTTGAACAATTTAAATATCATGTTATGAGACTCTAGGTATTAATTCCTGTGGGAAATATTGATTTATTGTTTTTGTTGTTGTTATTTTAGCAGGTAATTGACCACCTTAGGTTCAGGTCATAAATGCTGATCTGTCTTCTGTGAGTTACAGTTTGAATATCAGTTCAGTTTCCAAAGTCTTTGCAATGATATTCAAATTTATCTTACATGTAAAAGATCCACAGGCCTGTCTGGAAATTTGATGGTAGCCTACCCCCTAATTCAGTACTTAAAGTCATGAGTATGCTTTTTAAGGTCAAATCCATGCATCTACAGCTCAGGGATAAACTCAGAAGATTATATGTAAAAACTTCATGGGCTTTTTTGCCCATAGTTTCCTTGAGCCTCCTCCTCTCCACAATTTCTAATTATTTTCACTCCCAGAGCTCTCATATTTCTCATCTAGCTAAAAATCCAAGGCTTTAATTTCCCTGCTCTGCCATATATTCCTTGAAATAGCATGTGCCTCCAGGGCCCTGTAGTAAAGGAATAAGAGAGAAAAAAAGCAGCAGAAATCTCTTCCATGATTTTGGCACCATAGTTTCTCTGGTCAGAGAACGGGTCTATTTTCCAGTGGAGTTTTAGGCACCTGCCACTGCCATGGAATTACCAGGGGACTGGGATGGGAGATATTAGGCAGAGAGAAAATAAAATATAAACAGGGATATTTCTCCCACTCTCTCTTATCAGTAGGGCTCTCCTTTCCTACTCTTTGAAACAGTAAGTACACCTGGTATACAGTTTTAGTTTTTGGTCAGCCTTGAAATCCAGGCCAGGAGATACAAAAGGGGAAAATACAGGAAGCTCCTCACTGGTTAGAGGTACTTAATTTTTTTGTTTTTTTCCCCCAAACTGCCTGCTATCATTTATTTTTCAGCATCTTTAGGTAGCTGCTCCATATATTCTGTCCAGGGTTGGTAGCTGCATCAGTGAGAGAGACAGAGTGGATTGTGCTAATTTCCTCTTGATTGGAACTAGAAACCACCCCCTTAGATTTTATTGTTTATAGGTGTTTTGAGATCTGCCTAAACTCTCTCCATCTGATTGGCATATTAT
This sequence comes from Galeopterus variegatus, assembly GCF_000696425.1. Classification (NCBI taxonomy): domain Eukaryota; kingdom Metazoa; phylum Chordata; class Mammalia; order Dermoptera; family Cynocephalidae; genus Galeopterus; species Galeopterus variegatus. The sequence continues at coordinate 314,669 of NW_007726183.1, read as the reverse complement.
TAGCCAGAAGAGCTTATCTGCTAACTTGGAGATTTAACAGTCTATTCCACATTTCCATATATCTTACAAAAATACTAACTAGATCTAATAAATGACCTAATCCTTGAATCTTAAATCTTATCCATTTTAAGAAATTTTTATTTTTTCCACTCTTATGGCCCGCATTTAAGCAGTTTGAGACAGCATCTACTCTGCTGTTTGAGACAAAATCATTAACTAAAAAAGTATAGCTTGTTTACTCACCTGTAAGAATAAGATTATGGTTTTAGGTATTTCTCTAGGCCAGTAATGATGTGTATGACTACGTGGAATTTGTTAGTTAGATTACTTTGTAGGAAAACACATTTTAAGACTATTGTAAATAAGTTATCTGTTAGTATGGGAGATGTTTAGACTGGAGGTGGGGTTAAGGGAATGTTCATGGTCACAAAGCAAAGTGTTATATGACCTGGGCCGTCACTAACTTGCGATCAGTTCTTTATGCTTGTTTGCCTAAGGATAAAAAGTTCAGGCAGCCAATCCAATGTGACTTCCTTACACTTTGACTCTCTAGTAGTTCTAACTGTAGAACACAAAGCATAGGCCATTTACACTTGAGAAGCAAAATAAGCTATTTTAAGAAGAGATTGCTTTGAGGGCCCTTACAAAGGCCCATTCAAAGTTGAATATCACGAAAATCCTTTCTATTTGGGATTAGAATATAATGGGCATTTCACATTATATTACATTAGAAAATATAATGGTATCTTTTGATTGCTTTTTCCATAGTTTATGTGCTTACATATTATTAATTGATTATTAGAGATACAGTAAGTTTTTTTATTGAAACATATTGATTATACATATTTGTGGGGTACAGAGTTATATTTCAGTACATGTATACAATGTGTGATGACCAAATCAGGGTAATTAGCATATTCCTCATTACAAAACTAAATCATTTCTTTGTGATGAGGACATTTGATCTCCTTTCTTCCAGGTACTTGATAACATGTAGTAAATTATTGTTAATTACAGATGCTTGGGAATAGAACTATTTTTCCTGACAAGAAGCTACTAGAGCCTAAATATAAACAGTATATGGGAAAAGATTTATGGAGAGAATGGAACAAATTGAAGGACTAGAAAAATAGCTAGAATTTACCTTTGTTTATGGTAGGTGGGTTCTTTTCTTTATCCATACTACCTAAATTAACTGATAACAGACTTGGGGACTATAAACAAATTAGAAGTTATACATGTTAACACTCTCTTATTACAGAATCTCAGCTATTTTATTAAAACTTCTGTCTATGAGCTTTTTATTTAAAACTCATTCTAGGTTTACTCTTAAAAGTTATTCTGAGCATGCTGGCATCTGCAACTGAAATAGTCAACTTTTCTAGCACTTTTACAGAAATTCAGTATAGTCTGAGGTTAAAAATATTTTTCACTCCTTGAAAGCAAAGTTTTGTGGGATTTCTATAAGGAGGGAGGGAAAGAAACTGCTCAGGAAGATAATTACTCCAAATAAGTATATCCTGATGGGTAAAAAACAAGAATGGGGGCCAGAGTCCTGGGTCATGTCATTGATGTCAGTTACTTCTGGACTTCCAACAGCAACATAATCTTCCTGAAACTATTTTCTTTATTCCTAAAACCAGCTACCTACAAATCACAAAGGGGTATTGAAGGGTTGTTGAAAATTACAACACCACATTTAGGAACACTGAAAACATATTAGTTATTTTATGGTAAATATTAAGTACATTTGGCTCTTTGTATCCATAGGTTCCACATCAGTGAATTCCACCAACCTGGAATTGAAATACTTTTTAAAAAAATTGTCTGTACTAAGAATGTACAGACTTATTTTCCTTGTCATTATTCCCAATGCAATACAGTATAACAACTATTTACATAGCATTTACATAGAATTAGGTATTATAAATAATCTGGTGGAGATTTAAAGTATACAGGAGAATGTGCAAATATTCTGTCATTTTATATAAAGAACTTCAGCTTCCACAGAGTTAGGTATCTGTGGGAGATCCTGAAACCATTCTCCCATACATACTGAGGGGTGACTGATAATTATATTATAATATAAATATAAATAGTTCTATTTAATAATGCACCTGAATTTTATTCTTTTTCATAATTTAGACTAACTTCCCTATAATCCAGAATTATAAAGAAAAAGTGAAAACAATGTTATTTTATGGTGGGACAAAATTTGACATCTTTTTGAAATGTGGCCAAAGTGTTACAGAATATAGCAGTGACTTTTATTATTTTCCCATTATCATGTACAAATAAACTCATATTGGAAAAGACATTTCACCACAATACTTAACATCTTTAATAATTACCTAAAAATAAAATTATGTTAAAACTCATCTAGAATAGAATAGTGCTGTAAAAGTTATCTGTAGTAGACTTATTATATGTGCATTAAATTGATTAACTTTAAATATTATTAAATAATATTTAATGTACCTGGTTGATTTCCTGGAAATTAGTCTTGTTTTAAAACTTTGATAGGAATATTATTTTTTCCTTAAAAGTTACACAACTATTGTAATAACACTTGCTGACTTGGTAGACACACGATTATTTTTTTTTTAAAGAATCTTGTGGTGCTCTAATGGCTTACTTAGAAGGGGGAGAAACCGAAAACAAGGTAACATGTATTTTTAGTGATAAAACAAAAAGAGAAACCCATAGGTTGTCAGAACGAAAATGTCTCACAGGTAATATAGAAAATGAATATTTTTCTGATGTTCCCAGAAATTGCATTTGGCCTAATATTTAAATACAGAATAAGGCTAACTCTTAAAGAAGGAAATATCACAGCTTGTTATTTAATGAGACTAAATCTTGATATGATGAAGAATAAAAAATTAACTAATGCTATTCTGCCATCTTGAAACACTTAAATAAGCAAACTGCTGTTCTTATGGTGTATATATTTCAAGGTATGAGAGGTAGTAAGGCCCCAAAAGCAGTTAAATAAAATATAAACCAAAAGCATTCTTTTACCTAAGTCTTCACTGGTAAAAGCTTCACATAAATTTACCTTTCTAAGCCTTAATTTTTTTCAAAGGCAGACACGTTAAGTGTTTAGTTGGGCATTATTTTGTGTGTTCCCCTGTTACTTGTGCATCAATTAGTTTTGTTTACCTCTGCATAATTTTTCCTAATTTCACAACAGTCGTTGTTTTTGTAATTGACAATGTAATTTACTGCATGTGTGCTTTCTGGCCCCCAAACAATAATGTCAAGGTATAAAGCACCAATCTCTTTATTTCAGATTGTTAAAAAAAAGCATTGGTTGTGACTAATTTCCAATTAATTTGCAGTGGTTACGGGGGAACAAAACAATTGCACCTACTAATTAAAATTTAAAATATTCTAAAGTGTCATCTTTAGGTGTCTCTGGAATATATAATTTCCACTTTGGTTCATTGCTGTATTTGTAACACCCATGAGCTTGACAGCTCTATTAATTTAAAGGCTCAGTAATACCTATTAGTACAAAACATGAAAAAAAATACCATTAATCATTTATTTTAATTTTACAGCTCTGTCATTTTCTCAGTATGTTTTAAAATTATGATGACACTGTAATGTGCACAAATCGACCTGGATGAAAGGAAAACGGATCATACTACTTAGGAAAGATACTGAAGTACATTATTAGAGCTTAATTAATGCCAAACTGATTAGATTTGATTGCATTTTGCACAAAAACATTTTAAATATTTTTTTCTTGCCATATTATATTTTAAAATTTAATGTTATGTTTACAAATAGACTTACCTTTTTATAATTCTTCATTTTAATACATTTAATTTAAATATTGTCAGTAAACCTAAATCATTCACTTACTCTTTATTTTGAAAACTGAACTAATCTAGTCATTAGTTTCAATTAATTATATTTTGCTTAAAAGATATGTGCCTCTTAAATTGATATTCTGTGATAGGAACTCCAAGCCCAAATTGGACATAATGTCCAGAAACACATAAAGGCAAAAATTATGCCAAATATGTAATAACTTATACATTTATATTGACGTGATCCAAGACGAAATATGCTAAAAATGATAAAATTGTATGTACTAAATGGAATTGTGTCATTAGCATTCAAGAGTACCAATATTCACATAGTTCAAAATTGAGTATCTTCCTTTACAATGGGTAAAGTTAGAAGTAATCTTGTTAATGGACATCATCAGACTGATACATAGGCTTGGTTTCTTTTTTTTTCAGGGCCATTTCTTTTTTTTTTAATATATTTATTTTTATTTATTTTTAAATTTACCAGTATAGAATATCAATAAGCCATCTCCCAATGCCACTACCACCCAAGGAATCCAGAAAGCCTTGTTGTTTCAGATAGAAGATGGCTTAGCAAAATGTGTTTTTCCACTGGACATTGTATATAGGCTTGGTTTCTTTAGCAGTAAGAGATCTCTCTGCTGGTGGATGCAAACTATACACTCACTAACCCTGAGCCTGATCTTTCTCTCACATTTGCCTTCTGGTCATACCTTATCTAGCTCTTCGTTTCCTTTGATTTTGCTGTTGAAATTCGAAAATAAGGCTAAGGTATTCTAAAGGTTTTGTTAAAAAGCAACAATTTGCATTTCTGAAAATTTTAAAGAGTAAGTCTTCTTATCCACTAACAAAGCACTGGTCCAGTGTCTTCCCAGGATGATTACCAATTTCAAATAAAAACTTGAACTTAAAATGTTTAATAAATAAACTGAATAAAATTAAATAATTTATTGTTTTTGTTTTCTTGAATATTCAGAACACAGTTGCACATATTTCATATAAGAAGATTTTAAAAATTCAAAGAGTTTTAACATTCAGTATTATATTGTGTCATTCTCATGACAATTACGTGGGGTGAACAAAATAGGTATTACTAAATGTGACTTTCAAATCAATAAATACAAATTAAGAAGTATTCACAACTATTTTGTGAATTAATTCACAATTAAGTTGTATTCACAACTATTCAAATCAAGTCAAGAGTATCAGTGATTCATTTATTCATTTCTTTACCAAATGCCTGTTGAATTCATTCCCCATGAAGGTGCTGACATCTTTTCCTAGAGTGTTACAAAGAAGAGAAAACAAAACAAAATGACACATGATTCTGAACTCAACTGCAGGTGCATGTTACTCAGATAGCAACACAAACATAAAATTTCAGCAATGACATGAGGTCTGTGAGTGAAAGTTTCCTGGTGCTATGAACTGTGGTACTATTGTACCATGAGAGGGTATAATAGAGGGATTTGACTACGTCAGAGGAAATCCAAGAAGGCTTTCAAAGAAACTCAAAATTGATCTGAGAACTCGAACTTGAGGAGGACGGAACTAGGCACACGGGAGGGAAGAGAAAATGTGCTCTCTTCTCTATGCAGAGAAAAGAGCACACAGTGGGAAGGAGCTTGGTATGTACAGGGATCTGAAAGAAGACAAGGTGGATGTTGAAGAGGAAGAAGAGAGGTGTGGGGTGAGGCAGGTGATTGAATGAAAATTAGCAGGACCTTGAAGCCCACAGGAGGGATTTTATTAGTTTTGTTTTAAGAGTCATGTGGAAGTGAATAGAGGTTTAAGCAAGAGAGGGATGTGAGCAGGTGCACACGGTGACGAGATCATTCTGGGGGGAAGTGGATTGGAGGAGGAGGCAATGACCAATTAGGAGATTTCAATTGTTCAAGACTTAGATGGTGGTAACAGAAGGAAAAATATATATATATATCAAGAGACAAAAATATTTGAATAATAAAACTGATGAGATTTAGTCACGGATTGGTTATGGGAGGTAAAGAAAAGAAGGTGTCAGGGTGTCTTGAGAAACTGAATAAACGATGGAACAATTCCTTGAAATAGGAGAATTTGGAAAACAATAAGGTAGTTTCCTCCCTATTCCAGTACTAGTTCAACTAAACTATGCTCCCTAATCAATGTATAGGCATTCTTAAGACCGTCAATTGTCATTACACCATGCCGTGGCAATTTTTTATGGATAGGATATCAAAATTGGACATCCATACCCAATTGGATTACCATGAAATAGTTCAACATTTAGAGGAAAGTTTTTCAGGTCAGTGCTGTGATGCTCCAAGTAGCCAAGGGTATGGCTGAGTCTAGGAATTGAGCCATTGAAGAAGTTTCTTACAAGACAGTGTGGACATATTGCTTATTGAACTCCGTTGGGGGGCGGGGAGGGGGACTCTCTGTTGGTTAGTAAATGCTCCACACTGATTATTTTCTGATCTTTCCTTTGGGTAAAAGTGGAATCTGACATGTGGCAGGAATACTGCCAGGTTCTTTAGGGAGAAGGCAGATGGACATAATATGCCATCTCCCAATGCCACTGCCACCCAGGAATCCAGAAAGCCTTGTTGTTTCAGATAGAAGAGGGTTAGCAAAATGTGTTTTTCTGCTGTACTAAACATAATTACACTAAGAATAATAGGTAACATTTACTAAGTACATATATGACATTCATAGCCTCATTTCTTACTTACAGTGTTCTTATAAAATAGGTGCTGTTGTTAACACTCCTTTAGCAAAAACAGACAGAGACACAAAAATGTGAGATTCTTTGGCCAGATTCTTATAGCTGGCTAGTGGCCAAGCTGAGAATCAAACCCTTGCCTTATGTCCTGAGTTCATGTCCTTAACCCCTATGCAAAATAAAAAAGACCATATCAGAAATTTTATTTGAATATTATAAGAAAGGAAAACCACAAGTAGTAAATATAATTTTTATAGTCAGGGAGAGGAATTTTTTGTTTTATTTAATCCTGTTTTTGTTTTTCCATGTGACCAAAGATTTGGAAATGCCCAAGGAAAAGATAAACAGTTATTGGGTTAAAATTGTGGGCATAATTTCTTCTTGGAGGCATGGAAATAATAAAAATGCTTTAAAAATGTCTTTGATCTTCCTGGCAACCAACTTAGAGCCATAAAAATATTTTGGAAAGGAGAACAAAATTTATATCTTAAAAGAGATTTCAAATCCAGGTATGAATTTTTCCCTTGTAATGTGGCCAAATAGCCCACCATTTTCAGAAAAAAAGTGTTCTCTTCTCCATACATATTTGAAATTTCTGTGAATTTCATCATCAAGTAAATCTCTCAATACCATTTCTTAAACATTTTATTTTACATCTTCAGAAAGATTTGATTTTTATGTTAGATCAGTGACGTTAACATTAAAATTAGAAATTATCATTCCAGAAAATAATGGCTAGAATCATACAGCAGCCAGCAAAGGATTTTAGAAAATTCTTAGGTTTCATTTGGTTGTTTTTTTGGCAGTTATGAACCTGAAAAATTTAGCATGTCCTTTTTCCTGCTGTCACATGGCTCAGCTACACGCAGGAATTCAAAATGATTTCCATTATTGGAAAGAGACTATCTTATTTCAGAATTAAGCTTGGTACTTTTAATGTTCTAGGTAATTGCTAAATTAAGCTCTCCCCACAGTTATTGTATGGCATTTATTTTGCTCTGAAAACCCCATTTATTTTTAAGGCAGCTGAATGAATCCAATGATAATAAACTCTTAAAAGAAATGAAGCAGGGAAAGAAAATTTTGGCTAGATACAGGGAGAATATTTAAAAAGGAAAATGCTACCTGTTGAGGTGATTCCTAAGAACCTCAATATTACTAAGCTCATTCTGGAGCTAAGCAATGAGAATCAAAGAGATTATGCATTTAAACCAAATTTAATCAGTTAGCATATTAGTGTATTTGAGAAATGTTAGTCTATAATTCAGAATTTTCACAGAATGAATTGTGAATGGTGGCACTTCGTATAGCAAAGATGTGCCATAACAAATTATTTACACGTTTATCCATCTTTTAGCTATTGACCCAACAAGTCATGATTTTAAATTAAAATTTATTTCACCTACCTTATACCTTATAATTCTAGATTTAATATTTAGTATTTGACTTAATTACATCAAAGTTCAGCAAATTATTACCTATGAGCCAAATCTGGCCAGCTGCCTGTTTTTGTACAGCCTAAGAGTTAAGAAAGGTTTTCACATTTTTTAGTGGTTCAAGAAAATCAAGGGAAGCATAATTTTCATAATGTGAAATTAAATGCAACTTTTGTTTCCATACATAAAGTTTTATTGCAACATGGCCATGCCCTTTTATTTACATGCAGTCTAAGACTGCCTTTGCTCTACAATGGCAGTGTTGAGTAGTCTAGACAGAAACCACATAGCCCCCAAAGCCTAAAACATTTATCATCGAGCCCTTTTCAGAAAATGTTTGCCAACCCCTGAATTGCAAGAGCATCTACTTAAACATCCTGCAATAATATATAACTTCCAAATATAATGATTTCTATATTTAGAACAAGGTTTAACAATTTAATAGCTTATGTCACTTACATGCAGACCATGGTGACAAACTGAGGCATGCCTGGCTTAACTTCATGCAATTTGAAGATTTCACTGTAACTAATAGAAGAGAAAAATGCCACACTGAAAACTGATTGGAAATATTTATATGATGGCACTTTTTCTAATTTTCCTCCTTCCTCTCTTGCTCTTTGTATTCGTATCCCTCCCAGGATGTCATTCTCCTTTTTCACCCTTAAATGTTCGTATTCCCCAGTTGCAAAATTAACACCTGCTCTTCATATTTGCCACACTGTCCTTCAGTAATTTCTTCTCAGTTGATGGTATTTGTCGAGTTAGGGCTGGGTCTGGAGCTCACAGAACCCCTCAAGCCCATTGTCCAGACTGGGTCACAAATGCTTCACATGCAGGTCTATGAGCTAGGTCACAGACAAAACGGTCCTTGGAGCCATAGGTTTGAGAGCATGGCCATGCGGGGCAGACGCCCGAGGCAGTCACTGCCAGCCAGGTGGCGACTCCACGCATAAGCACTAACTCCACCCACACACAACTTGCTTACAAAGACTAGGCCACACCATCCCCAACCAGACCTAAGGTGAGGGGACCTGATTAAATTATTCTATTTTCCCAACAGTATTATTACAGGCTTATCAAACCCAAATCTGTCTCGAGACCTTTTCTCCCTTTCAACACCAGAAGCATGTATCCAAAAGACACTGAACATCTCCTTCACAGTGTTACACTCAACACTGAATTCACCAACCAACTTCCTGATTCCCACCCCTGCCAAAACTGCTTCACTTTCTATAAAAAGCATTAGCACACACATAACAACTAAAAGCAAAAGCATGGAAGTCATATTAGAATCTTCCCCTTTTTCCAGTATCCCATAAATCCAATCAATTATCACGTCCTGTACATTGTGCCTCCTTGATATCTCTTGAACGTGCCCTACTCTGTTTCCGTCAGCATTGCCATAATTAAAGTCCATTTTGCCTCTTTTCTGGATTACTACATTAACCTTCTACCTGATCTCCCTGCCTCTGTCATGGCACCCAGTCCCTAATCTATGCGGTCAGAGTGATTTTAACTAAAACTCAAGTTTAATTATGCCACTGTCTCTCCTTAATTATCTAAATGGCATTTTGTGTGTGTGCTCCCATTGCACAATCCTGAGAATACCTCTGTAGCACAATGCATATCACATTCTACTACTGCATATTCATTATTATCATTAAACTATAAACACCTCAGTTAGTTTTTTAAAAAGTCTATTCAACTTGAAATTCCCAGCACTAAACTGAAGTCAGCTGATACCTACTAGATTAACAACAAAGGTAATTAAAGTTGAATAAATTAGGATATTTGTTTCCATTAGTATTAGCTCTCAGCCATTTTCTTGGGGTGTGAGTACAAAATGGTACTGATCATTAACTCAGTCGTCCAGTCAGTCAGTCAGTCAACAGATTATTAGCCTTGTCTCTTCGAAAGAGAAGTAAAATGACAAATAGACCAGCCCACTCTCAAATTTAATTATGTATGTGAATCACCTGGGGTTCTTGTTACAAAGCAGAATCTGATTCAGAAGAGTTAGGGTGGGACTGGGAAGTCTGCCTTTCTAACAACCATGTCAATTCTCATAGTCTGTGGACACCCTTCCTGAAGGTTTCTCTCCAGGTCTCTTGCAAATCTGTCATCCTGTGTCTCAGTAAAATTTTCTGTTTTTATAATCTCTTTCTTAGCTCACTCATTTATTTTCCTGAAGAACAGCTTCAGTATGTTTTAAAGGGTATATAAGAGGTAAATTCTCTAAGTCCTTTTGTGACTGAAAATGTCTTCATTCTACCTTTGCATTTAATCAATACATTGACTAAGTATAGTATTCTAGGATAAAATTAACTTTTCCTCTGGGGTTTGAAGGAGTTTCTCCATTGTCTTCTAGCACTAATGTTTTTAGAAGCCTGATGCCATGCTGATTTTTATTTTTTTTTGTAAATGACCTGTTTTTCCTCTGTGAGGGCATTTAGAATCTTCTTTTTATCCTTGTGCTTTGAAATTGCACAGTAATGTGTGATTTAAGCTGGACAGGACAGGGATAGAAATTTGATTGGCAAAAAAAATGAGGAAAGAGTCTCCATGGTAATAACTAGCACAAAGGTGCAGAGGTGGGAATTTGCAAGAGAGCTTGGGAGATTTAAGAGAGTCAACTCTCAAACCCAGCTCTTGAACTTAGCTTGAGTGATGCTAGGTGGGTTATGGAATCTGTCTAAGTTTCTTTCTGCTCTAGAAATAAGAATATTGACACATACCTCCCAGGGTTGTTGGGAGGATAAAATTACATATTGTAAAAATAAAATTAAAAATTTTTTTTTTTCTCAATAGCAGGTGTGAGAATTCCTTAAAGAGAATAGATTCACTTTTATTTTAATCTTATCACATGCTTTGATAAGCCCTTAGGGAGAGGGTGCTGGGTAATGTGTTCATATAACAAGAGGAAGAGAAATGTTACTCTTCATAATAAAGGATGTTGGGAATATTTCACACAGAAAAACAGGGAACCAGGAAAGGAAATACAAATGAGCTGGGCCAAATACTGTCTGGAAAACTAATCAGGAAAGACCCATCTTTCTATTCTCCGATTTTAGTTGGACTAAAGAAAATCTTTGGAGAGAACACAAATGTCTGATGGGAATAGACATCATTCCTGTGTGCTATGAGACATAAATCTCCTCTTCTATCCCTTTTATGAAATCATACTTCAATTCCACACTCTTCAGTAACAATTTTTTATGTGAGTTGACTTTTGTTGAGGGCAACTCAAAGAGGTGGGTAAAAAAGGTAGCACCTGAATAATATGTGTGAAGCACTTAGCATAAAGCGTGGCACAGAGCAAGAGCCAAATATATATTTTTTATGTTTTACTCTTTCTATCATTCTTAGTATTACAATTATTTGGTGTAGTTATCACACTATGCAACCTTAACGATGTAACAGAAACAAGAAAACTTTGCCTTGTAATCTGTGATCCAGTTACTGGTTTCAACTTGTACATCCTTATTTTGTGTTGAATAATTATAAAACAGACTGAAATTAATTTTTTTCATGTTTATATTTTTAGATGTGATTAATCTTAATTTGAAATAGGAAGACAGAAGTAGAAAGAATCACGGGCAGTAGAAATCCCTTTCTTGTGCCTCTGTTGCTTTCCAAAGGAGTAGTTGATAGGTAGAACTGAGGAGTTTTTAAAGGAGGGCAACATTCTATTGCTGACAATCTTTATTTTGCATCATTAAAGCAATGCTTTTCTACCTCCATGCAGCCATTCCAACTTCTAGGATCCCCATCACCATTATTTATGATTGCTCACAATTCTCTTTCAATTATCATCTCAGATTCTCTTAGAAACCAATCAGTCAAAATCATAGATGGTGCTCCATAAATATTTGATGTATCAAGGAACAGCTGAGAAGTAACTACCTGGCTCTTGAGAGCCTACACTTAGTTTACGTCCTCAGACTGCTGAAACTTAGTACATTCTAAGGTTTTTGAGGATAAAATCTTTACACATTGGTATTTTTCTAGGAGATAGGAGATTTAAAAATAATAATGATAAAAATACAGGAGGGTTTAATGCATACAAAACAGGCAGCTGAGTCATTATTATGGGTCTCTCAGATTTCCCCCATGTGAGAGATCTGAGCCTGAGTTTACACTTGAGTCTCCACAGCTTCCTGAAGCCTACACTTGGATATCCTGTGACCATAACACCAGCAATTTACCTAGCCTGGAATTATTCTCATTCTTAATAAAGGAGTTTTTGCTTCTGCCCGATATACAAAGACGTGTAATTATCCAATGAGATAATGTATGCAAAGTGCCTGGATACATAATAGACCTTTCTCGAATGCTAGTTTCCTCCATGTTATCTCCCCTGACCAAGAGGAAAATACAATCGTTTCTTATTACTATAAACAGCAGACAAAAGGGATGTGGACTTAATTTTTACAGTAATAAAGTTAGATTAAAGAAAGAGTGTACTTTGACCACAGGAGTGATGAAACAACCAAGAAGACAGGTTATGGATAATTTTAAAAATAGGACTGGCCCTTTTCTTGCTTAGAAACTGAAAACAAGAACAATGTATTAGTAACATGGATTAAGGGTCCCATCATGTCAACAGTACTAAATGAGATACTGTGTTGTTTTTCAAAGGAATAAGAACATGTGATTTATTACAAAAAAGGATTTCCAATATGAAGATAGTCATGATCAAACAAAATTCAAATATCTAAAAGAACATAAAGAACAAACAAAATCTCATAGACAAGAATTATGTGGCATTTTGTCTATGCTTTGTTTTTGATGTTAACTTTATGTACATGACTGGAAAGATATATTTCTTCCAAAGCCTTAACAACAATTTGGTAATAATTACCATATTTTCCAAAATGTCTTAACACTATTATACTTTCTAAAGGATTTAGTCCAGCAACTGTAAATCAGAAATCTCTACCTTTTTCCTTTAGTTGCTAATGTTCTATTTGAATCTAAGATTATCACTTAAGTAATATGTGAGAACTGCTTCCCCAGGTACTCATTTAAAAATGACATTTGTGTGTAAAATTATTTATTTTCATTTTCAACATTAAAAAAAAGACTTTCTGATTAGCCTCCTATTTCAGCATTTATAACACTATTGATTGTTCTTGTTCAATATCTCTTTCCTACTATATGATTATTTCTTGAAGGCAGATATTGTGCATTGGCTATTCAAAGTTCCTGGTTCAGTGTTTGAAGCATAGTAGGGGATAAATAAATTTTGTGAAATTAATAAATAATGAATTATGCTGTAATAAAATCCTATGTAAAGCTAGGATTCAGAGGAGTTTAAAATCAATGGCATGAGGTACAGTATAATCTAAAGAGGAGTTATTGAGGGAAAATCTGGTAGAGATCATTTTTCAATATACAGAGATAGGTGCATTGTGGCATCTTAACTGTCTGGCTATCAATTCCCCAGTTCAAAGTTCATAACAAAAATAAAATAAAGTCAGATATCCAGAGAGTTTGGGGATGGTTTAGCCTGGTGGCCTTTTATGGGTGCAATTTATTTTTACAGTAAAGAGAAGAACATGGAATCTTTCCAGAATAACCTGATTCCAACAGACTTAAATAAAGTTGTTCATTCTTTCAAGGTTTTTTACATACTTCTGTCTTTCTAGAATGTGAATTTCCATTTCCCAAAAGCCCTAGTGCCAATTTTAATGATCCTATACACGTGATGTTCTTTTTTTTTTTTTTTTTGGTTTCTTTGCTATTAGTGAATGACAAGTGAGGGATATTCATTTCAACTTGAAAATGTCAGGTATGCACTTTAAGAGACATATTTTTTGCAGCTTTTAATGAGGTGGTGTTTCTTTTTGAAAGAAATACTCATCTCTGATGGGGATGCTGTGCAGGTGACAACTGATATTTAATAAGCGATGGTTCTTGTATTAGTCGCAGTTCACTAAAGAAAATGTCTCAGATTGCTTTTGAAAAACTCTTAGCGTCACTAGCCCAAAGGCAAGATGTGACCTTTTTATTACATAATGAGAATCATTTATTATCTTACAATGTATCTTAAAGTCACAGACAAAATGCCACTTTGATAATTGCTTTCAATTAGCTTTGAGCATAGCATATATTCATAAAATGTCTTCTCTAATTTAGAGTTGAATTAGAGAAAATTGCAGACATAATCTACTTTAAGGTTGTCTCATTTAAGGTGATTCGTAGTTTTATATCAAAGAAATCAAAACGAGTAGCTTTAGAACAGTCTCTCAAAGTGTTTTAAGCAGGCTTTTCAATATTTGATTCTATTCTATTACCAATTAATTAACAAATTAGAAAGCTAGTTCATCATTTCTGACCTTTTATGCACGTTAACTTTTGACTTTCATTCCTAATGATTGTTTTGAAATTAAGCCTTGTAGTTCGTGTCGAAAGAGAGAAACAATCTGATTAGCAAGATAAATAAGGTTTGCCTTGATAACCAAGTACATCTTCATGCTGGGCTATAACTGGGACTCTGAATATTGTAATGGTGCATCCTTTCCTGCCTTCAATAAATGATACATAACTAATGGCCAAGAAATTATAGTAGATAGTCATGGAGCCTGAATAAGGAGTTTTGGGATGTTAATACAAATGAGGTTAGAAGTAATGTGATATTTATGATGTGAAATCAGCTAATTTTTATTTTTCATTAGTATTCTGAGGATTAGAATATAATTTTAATGCATATTCTTATTACTTTTAAAAATATTTTGAAATAGTAGAAACTTTGAAGCTACATTTTACCCTTGTGGTATTTCAGTAACTCATGAAATATTATTAACCTTAACAGAGATTCTCAGAAATTGGTATTGTATCTGGAGACTACTCTACTCTCTCTCTCTCTTTTTTTTCCTAGATAAAAATCACACACAAGAACCAAGCCCCAATGCTGATGGGCCCTCCTCCAAAAACCGGGTTATTCTGCTCTCTCGTCAAAAGAACAAGAAACCGAAGCAAGGAGTAATCCTGTATCGTTTCATTCTTAGAAACCTAATTAGCATAATTGGGCCATGGAACATTTACACTGGAAATCTTTTCAAGTCTGCTCATGCAAAATCATGGAATTGGTTTAACAGTTTTTGTTACTGAGCTAACGTAAAATTCAGCTATTAGAAAATTTATTGTCTTGGTTTTTATAGGCATCTTTGCATGAGGAAAGCAGAAGTTTACATGAAGTGATATTACATATTTTCGTTGCATGTAATCCCATAGATTTTTATGTCTCCCACCTATCTTTCCCAATTTCCATTTACTAACCTGTGAGGAAAACCTGTGAAACGTAAAAAAAGAAATACCATGGGAAATGTGATTCTCAGTGTGATTCCAATTATAAGTATGTGCTAATCAGTAACTCTAAAATGATTGTAATTGCAGATCGGTAGACTTTTCCCTTTTAGAACCAATGTATCAATGATCTTTGATCTATGACTTGAGGAAAAACTTTTAATTCAAAGATTTTATTAAATAGTTGTCTACAATAACTTGCTATATCTAAATAGTTTTCTTCAACATCTTAACTCTTCTGAGTGGAACTTAAAATATCAGGTATAAAGTTTTCTTGTGCTTGAAAAATAGAAAATCGTTTTAATTTTTCTTTAGTTTTGTTTCTAATTCCGGAAATAAGTGAAAACCTGTTACTTGGCAATAAAGTGTGGTAATATAACAAGCCTTATTCCTTTCTGCATGAGACTCTAGAAGAAAATTTATAATCACATTAGTAACCAAATAGATGTTTTAAACTATGTGCCTAATGAATGTGTTTCCCACCAAAGATTCAGAAAAAGATGTTGGAGAGAATTGGGTTAATGCATAATTAATTAAGCATTGTGGAGCAGATTTATGGTTCTTATGATTAATTTTGTGATGACTAAAATGCTGGAAGAGAGTGAGTTATCTATTAATTATGATTAAAATTCTCACTTTTCACAGACAATAGGCCATACAATGCAGTCAAAGCTCAGAAGCTGATTTCTTGCTTTTTTTTTTTGGTCAATTAAAAATATAAGTGTCTGTAAGTTTTTAATGGATCAGTTATGTACACTAGAAGAAAGTAAATGATTGTATCCATTCCTTTCTAGTAATAATACTGAGTTCATTGAAAGCAAATCATGCATGCAATTAGTCCCCTTGTCCTCATCTACTCCACTCCCATCTCTATGACATTTCAAATGTTTATTTGGAAATAATGGCATAGATCACTGTTTAAGGTGTTCATGGCATGGTTGTATTCTGTGTTTAAAGAAATCATGGAATGGTATTTCCTAGTGTTTCATTAAGCCTGTGCTACAAAATGAAATGCTCTGAGCAGTCTTGGTATTGTTCACTCACGTTGACCTGCATCTGATCACTGCATGTTTTATGTTTTCAAACATGCCACAAGGAAAACAAATGCTTGAAATGCATGATTTATTAGTTTTCTCTCCACTCTGCATTAAAGTGCTAATGATTTATCAGTTCTACTTTTCTATTGATTCATTCATCTTTGAATAACAAATAGCATTTAGTGATTCTCTTGAACACAATCCTGTGCATGGATTTATGGATTTCAAGTGAAATTGCTATAATTTCAGTTCTTTGACTTGAAAACTCTACTGAATGCTGTTTTATCAAATAGCTTCTATCAAGCAATGTACTATGATGGAAGATTACATATAAAGTATATTCTTTTAGTGTTCCAGGAATATTGGATGGTAAATATCAATCAACAATAAGTTTAATTGCTTTAAAAACAAAAGCTTTTGAATAAAATTAAGACATAATTTAGCATTCCCAGGAAAATTATGATTACAATTGCAAATTTAGTACAGCAATCACATGTCCCAGTATTTAAAAAGAAAAAAAAAAAAAAGTTGTTTGGCAGAGCAGTAATCTAGACTAAAAGAAATCTCAAAACAGTAACAAATGCATTACTGACATAATGTTACTTAACCCACACACTGGTTTTGTGTATCTATGGTTACAGGTAATAAATATTTTCACATGAATTGACAAAATTTTCTACAATAGGCAGGCAGGCAGGCTTTGTGTCATAAACACATTTTGAAACCACAAATTATTTTATGTTTGGTACAACATACAATTATTTCTTGGCTACCTTTTATAGTATATGGTTTGAAGGCAGCAACAGTGTGTGAATCATTCTTAACAATCTGTGCAACAGCAAGCTGTTGAATAGACAATGGAATGAGACAAATTAAGCAACCTGCCCATAAGATTTCAAAAATTCAAATAATGGGATGCAGCTCCACTTTGATGTAGCTGTATAACTACAGTGAGTGCTAATAGTGGTTACATTTTCCATCAGATGGATTCATGGGTACTGATCATAAACATTCAAATATTCATCAAATTTGTCTTTTCTCAACTCATTTCTTAAAGATATTGATGTGCTTGCCCTTCAAGTACACTACTCCTGGGGTTTGGAAAGTAGTTTTTAAAACCTGGTTTGATGGTTTTGAAATTAGAGAAGATATTCTCTAATATGACAGTTTCATTTGAAAAATGTATATTTTAAGGAAAATTCTAAATTGAAAGTTCTATGGTATATTAAAATTTTAAATAATGAATGTTAGCTTCACAAGATGAAAACTTTTCTTCTATGTGAGTGGGTGAGTGAGTTGTTGAGTTAACCTCTTTTAAATATAGTAGACATTGTGGTATAAAGCTTTGAGTAGATGAAGCTCTTAAGTGAAAATTAACACTGGACCTAGGGAGTAAGTTCAGTTTTAATTGGACTTACCAAGGGGAAAAGAGGTATGCACTGTGCTGAATATTGCCATACACTACGATGGTAAACAATGAGAAATGCCAGAATAAACCTACTTCTAAGAAATAGAAATGGAGGTGTCTATGTAGAATCAGAAATGTTAAAGGATATAAATGTATTTTTCCACTTCCATGTGTATACCATGTATATTTGATGTGAAAAGTACTGGTCAATTTATTCCAATGGAAGGTGATACCTTCTAGAAAGTAAAAAAAAAAATAACATTGTAAAACAGTTTTCAGCTTTAAACAAGTCATGTAATCATAGCCAGAGTAAAATAAAAGGCTTAGATGGTTGGTGTAAGAAGAGATAGTCCATTGCAGGCAGATATGTAAATCCAGTGAGGACTAATGAATCACGTGCATGTTTCTGCATTTTGTTACATTTTCCTTTTTTAGGGGATAGGAAGCGATTGGAATTTTCAAGGAAAAACCTGTTTTGAATCTCAGACTGTATTCTATTAGAAAGAGAAGACTTTTAGATGGCTCTATTCCTTTTTCTGTCAGCATTAGTTTGTTGCCCATTGGTTATAAAAAGGAAAATGGACTTTTCATGACATATAACCCCCAAAGAGTTATTCAATACCAAACTTATACTTTCCATTAAAAGATTAAACTCTTGTAAGATACATTGAGGTTGTAATATTTAAGAAAATAGAGACCAGTAAAAGAGCTTTCATTTTGCGAAAGGCAGAAATCACCCCTTAAAACTCCCAATTAAATTGTACTGTATTTAAATAAAGTTTGAATAAACTTACATTTGAAAGATTCTATACATTCTATTGTGTTTAAAAACATGGGATTAATTTAATTACAGTATCTTGATTATTTTCTCAGAAAGTGATATATACAATATCCTACTTTTTGAAATAAAAATGTTAACCACTCGGTTAAGTGTCATTTCTTACGCCACTTTGGCCAGATTTTGTCTCAAAATGGACTCTTCAAGCAGTTCAACAGTCAACCTACCCCAGTGATTTCCACTGGGGGCACCAAGCCAGGCACCCCTGCCTTTCATCAGAGAGAAAGAAATCTGGGTATTTGGGGACTGAATTCTGTGTTATTAGAAACCCAATCATTCCACTTTGTGGTGCTTTGGCCCCCAATTTGCTGTTGTGAACATTATCCCAGCAATTTCATAGATTCCAAGTAGGCCAACAAACTGCATGTTGGAATTGTGTATTGAGTTGAATTTTCTCGATGAAATCCATTTCTAATTTTATTTCGTGTAACAGATTTCAACAATTTCTCTTGGGCATTGACTAGGTAAAAGATTTTTGCAAAGGAGCTGAAGCAATTTTTAAAAAGTTTAAAAGGACACAATTTCTTCTCTAAATGTCTTTGCATCTATTAGAAGAGTTAAGTAAATTACTGACCATATTACATGAGTGGAAAAGGTAATGGCTTTTTGAAAAGGTAGAATTTTATGTTGGGGAGAAAAGTAGAATTAAGGAAATTCAGAATAAGAGAAGGTGAGTCAGAGCTTGATACAAAAAATAAAGTCCTAAATGCTTTGTTACTTCATTTCATTAAAAAGTTGGGGAATTTATAAATGAAGCATTTGAATAATGCTTCTACATAAAATTATTAGGAAAAGAAGGAACAGGAGAAGAAGGGAGAAAGAGAGAGGGAGACAAGGAAGCAAATAAGTAAGGGAATGAAGGAGAGAATAAGGGCAAACTCCAAAATTAGAATTAAAAATCTGCAAGAATTAATTTCACATTTCAGAAGAGAGAATTGAAAAAATAAGCAATTCTCAGGTATTCTTACTTAATTTGTAACAGAGGTATTAAATAAATTAAAATGCCATCTCATCTCATAGAATGAGTAGAAAAAAATAATTCAATTCTTACTATTACAGTGGAAGCCACAAGAAGATTCAGAACCATAAGAAGTATTATTGACATGAAGAGAGTATTGTTGAAACTCAATGTTACCTAAAGACCGTATATTTAATAGGGAAGTTGTTGCAAGAGTTTGGTCAAAACACAACTCAGAGACATGTGGTATTCATCTACCAACAACTACATCAAATGAAAAATCACATCAGCAACCTCCAAAACTCAACAAGTGATTTGAAAATCACTAGAATAATTGGATAGATTATTTGAACAAAAATGAATACCATTTGAGGAATAGATAAGTAGATAGATAGATAGATATTTTCTTCAGAGAACTGAAAAGAATTTTAAAACATTTTTGATCCATAGACCTAATAATATTTTTATACAGGATATTGAATATTTCAAATTTCAGCCCTGGCTCATTAGCTTCTCTTTCTCCACCTATCAGTTAAATAATACTCTTTCCACCACATCTTCACCAACCCTCTTCTTTTGTTCTTCATATACATTTCTTTATATTTTTTAGATAATCATCACCCCATTCACGGTTTTAAATATACCTATGTGCCTAGGATTCCCAGATCTATATCTCCAATCTAACCTTTTTTGAACTCAGCCTATATTTTTACTGCCCATTCCTACATCTTCACTTGAATGTCCCACAGCCATATTGTATTAGTCATTTTCTGTTGCTTGTAACAAAATGTCTGGAACTGGATGACTTATAAAGAAAACAAAATTTATTACTTACAGTTTCAGAGGCTAGGAAGTCCACAATCCATGGAACACATCTGGTGAAGGCTTTCTTTGGTGGTGACTTCAGTGACAGCAAGGTATCACATTGTGAAAATGGCAGAGCAGAGAGAGGGATAGTTCCTCATGCACTGTCTTTTTAAAGCCCTCAGAACCACACCCATGACCACCATTTTTGATCCATTTACTACAGCATGGTGTTAGAATCTAATCACTTCTTCAAGTCCCCACCTTTCAATTGCTGTAAGATTTTCCATCCTAAACAGGTACAGTGGGGATTAAGCCTCAATGAGGTTCGGGGGGTGGGGATCCAATCCACGGCACATATTAAACTAAAAATCTTTAAAATAAAACTCACCTCATCTTCCAATTTTAACCTGTTCCACCTCCTGTATAACTTTCTCATTGAATTTCACCCGCGCACACTTACTGTCTCAAGTCAGAATGACAGGAAAATTCTCAGCCACTTTTTTCTACATCACCACTCCTATCAGTCCCATCCTCTCTACTACCTTAATAGTTAAGAAGTCCATTCTCTCCTCACTACCCCCATTTTCCTTGTTCAGATCCCCATCATTTCCTGCCCAAATTATAGCTGTAGCCAGGGGTGGATCCACATTTTGTGGGTCTTGAAGCTCATATAATTTAGTAAGAGCTGACTAGATATATAGAGATAGATAGATATGAAATTACAGTTAATAATGTGTGAATACTGGTTCATTAATTGTAATCAACAAAACACACTAATGAAAGATGTTAATAAGAGAAAACGTGGGTGGGGCAAGGAGGTATATGGAAACTATTTGTGCTTTTTGCTGAGTTTTCTCTAAACTGAAAACTGCTTTTAAAAAAATAGAGAGAGAGAGAGAGAGAGAGAGAGAGAGAGAGGAGAGAGAGGACTAATACCTTGGCTCACTTCCATATTTTTTTCTTTTATTTTTGGCTGTACCCTTCCTTGTGAATGCCATTTTATAACATTTTTCTACATTTTATAACAGAGAGATTGTGAAGATAACTCAGTTTTCACTCTGGGATGGTTGCACAAGTTTTAACTGATAGTTTAGAAATTTATTTTGGCTTCCTAACTTCTGTTAGTAATGCCACAATAGTAATCCTCCTAAAGTCCCTTGCCCAGGTGGTGCCTCAGAAAGTTTTAGCCCTTTGACCTCACTAGTCATGGTCCAGCTCATTCGGTTCCTCACAGGGCCAGAAGGACAGGTCAAAATGGCCACTAAGCATGGAGGATAGCACTGTGTCTGTGGGGCCTTTTCACGTGGAGTCAAGATTTGTTGCAGATGCCCACTTAGGCTACTCAGGGTATTGTCTGGAGTTTTGGTGGATGTGGTAGCCTCCCGCGTGGGCCAGCAGTCTATGACTCTGCCACGCAACTGGTGGGCCATTACCTCTTCCTTGGATTCTCCAAGTTTTGGAAAAGGCTCATGCAGATGAGGAAACTGGAAGTTGCAGCTTGAGAACCTCATGATAAATCAGGCTTTGGGAGCTGTAAGAGGGTTCCTGGAACAAAAATATAAACTTTAAACCCAGCTGTCTATTGGGTTTAAAGAAGCTTTCTCCTGATACAGAAGATGTATCAGGAGAAAGCTACTCAATCTCTGTAAGCTTCAGTCTTCTCATCTGTCAAATAAGCATAAACACAGCACCTGTTTTCAGGGTTGCCATAAGGATTAAATAATGAAAATTTTCAAAATCATTTTCTACTAGCAAGCACTCAAATCATATCTTTTAGCTGCAAGGAAAATAGTAATCGTATTAGTAATAGTAATAGTTGTGGTAATAGTCCTAGCAGCAGCAGTAAGTTTCTCCTGTTCCTACTTCAGTCCTTCCTCTACAAGGCCAACTGTGTTTTTCCAAGAAGTAGGAGATATCCCTTATTGGATCATTACCTTTTGATATGATAAAAGCTCAAAATCCTTAGACAAACAAAGGCTTTTATGAGCAGGACCTTGTCTACCTTTCCTGTATCCTACCCCCTTTCTTCCCCATATTCAAAATTAGCTCTATCTATGTGGTTCTGCATTTCACCCACATACACTATGTTCTTTCATGTGCAAAGTACACTAATTTTGCACTTTGGCAAATTTAACACTCATTGCCTCATCCTCTCTCTCTCTCAAGGGTTGGTTCACCTCCTTTGGGAGAATGTCTGAAACCAATCTAACCCAGACTTCATTAGGGTGACTCTTCCCATTGAGCCTCTTTTGCACCCCCGTATGACTCTGTGATAACTATGGTAAAGTTTTTCTTACTCTGCTTTTAAATAGATACTTGTCTGAGTCTCTCATTAAACTGTTGAGTCACCTGAAAGCCAGTCCTGGGTTCTATTCACTCTCTTCCCCTGGGGCCATCCCATATTAGATATTCAATAATATTTGAATGAATAAATAACCAAAACAATTCTCAAGTTGCAATAAAGTATATTACCTGTTTCAGAAGAAAGTATATAAAAAGAAAAGGAAGATAATCAGTCTGTATTTGGGAAATTATAATAAGTGGATGTCAGTACCACAGAAGAAATATTTTTATTATCCCTTATAAACTTTGACTGAATAAACTTACTCTTTATCCTGATGTTCTCCTTACCTTTTGTCACTTTTCCTTATGCAACAGTCCAATGTTTCCAACTTTTCAGTTAATTCAGTAGCTCATATGGCACACTTTACCTTATAGTGGCTCTCATTGGTCCAGTACAGTGTCTGCATGTCTCTAGTAGGGTTGAGAGTCATAGATAGCTGTCTTCAAGTCTTTAAGGAATGCTGGGGAGGTGGTAGACAGAATAATGGCCCCCAAAAGATATCCACATCCTAATGTTTGGAACCCGTGAATATGTTATGTTGCATAGCAACAGAGAATTTAGGTTGCAGATAGAATTAAGGATGATATTATCCGACTTTAAAATAAAGAGATTATCCTGTATTATCTTGGTAGTTCCAGTGTAATCCCAAGGATCCTTTAAAGTCAAAGAAGGATGCCGAAGAGGGGCTGAGTGTCAGAGAGAGATTTGAAGATGCAAAACTGCTGGCTTTGAAGACGATGAAAGGGAAACCTCAAGCCAAGGAATGCAGGTGGCCTCTTGAAGCTGTGAAAGTTGAGAAAGCAGATTTTCCGCTAGAGCCTTCAGAAGGACCACAACCCTGTCAACACATTGATGATTTTAACCCAGTGAGACCCATTTTGGGTCTGACCAGCAGCCCTGTCAGATAATAAACTTGTGTTATTTAAGCTACTAAATTAGTAGTAATTTGTTACAGTAGCAATTGGAAAGTAATAGAGAGAGGTAAGAAAACAGTATCTCCATATTCACAAATTTTACTCTATATAAGCAGACTATATATTAATGCCTTTTAAAATAGAGTAAAATTTATCTCACTTAATCTTTAAAGCATTTGGATTGTTTAAACCACACTTAATGCATTTGGATTGCTAGAGCCTAGTACACATTTTCTCACCTTACACCCTAATATAGATAAACTGATGAGAAAGAGAGACATTTTATTGTCTAGTTCAGAAAGAGAGAACTTATTATCTAGTTCATGGTTTTTTAATTAATATTTCAACAAGAGAAATGAAAAAATAAAAGCTTCTGTTGTGATGAGACCTAATTCACTAATGACAACTATCTCTATTTTTTTCAGGTGATATATTGGATTTTGGTTTTAGTTATTTGGAAGTTTGCAATATAAAAATGCTCCTCCCCCCTCCCCCCTTAGGACACTTAAAACGCTTTGTACTTTAGTCTGCAGGTATAAACAAATAACAAAAGGTGATTGTAAATGAGAGGGTTAGAGCACTCCTCTTAAGACAAATTCTTTTTTTTTTTTTTTTTCATGTCTGTCCCACATTTTCCTGCACATCTCACAAGTCTGGCTTCAGTAGGAGCAATAGCTGAACAGAGTCGCTAATGAAGCTGCCCTCACAAGCTGGTCAGAGTCCTACTTTTCCGTTCAGATTGCTAGCCCAGTTTGAAGCTCTAGCGAAGGAATGTGCTGACAAATGCTAGTGAAGTTAAACTGGTTTATGTGTAATCCACAATTTTTTTTTTTTTTTTTTTTTTTCATGTCTGTCCCACATTTTCCTGCACATCTCACAAGTCTGGCTTCAGTAGGAGCAATAGCTGAACAGAGTCGCTAATGAAGCTGCCCTCACAAGCTGGTCAGAGTCCTACTTTTCCGTTCAGATTGCTAGCCCAGTTTGAAGCTCTAGCGAAGGAATGTGCTGACAAATGCTAGTGAAGTTAAACTGGTTTATGTGTAATCCACTAGGTGTTTGGAGGGGAAAATTGAAGTACTTTGCAAATATTTTACAGTATAAAGGACATTCTAGACCTTCCTAGAAGGTTGCCAGCCCGATGAAAGCTTAGCATGTCTTCAAGTCCTTTTCCTGTCCCAGAGCCTTCACTATTGTATCCAAGTTTTATAGCTATTGGAGACTCTATTGCCATCCAGTCACACGGGAAAAATGAACTAATCCAGTTAGCGGTCTTTTCAGTACAAGTTGGTCCTTGTTATGATGAAAGATTGGTATAATGGTAGTATATTATCAGAGTCTAAGGAATGTTCCAAAATTCCACTCATATAAAATAATGTTCCCTCGGGGCATTGTTCACCTTACATTCCAGCTGATTAGATTAAAAAACATTTTTTTTTTTAAACTTAGAAGGTAGAAATAATTGTTATTGCCATGTAAAGCTTCAAAAAATTGATAATTTACAATTCCACAACATAGGCAATTATAAGAGTGCCGTATCCTCCTGGCTCCATCTGAGTTTACCTGTGGCTATGGAAAGTTCCCTGCACATTGAGCACTTTTCTGCCTGAGAACATTCTCCTACAAGGAAGGAAGCATGCTGGAGCATACCTAAGCTCAAACCTGAAGTGCTACAGAGTAACAGCCCCTGGCCCTACCCTCAACCAGTTGCAGGTGGGAGTCTGCTAATTGGGGGTGGAATTAATATATTTACCTGTGAGATGAACATAATTTTGGGGACCAGGGGTGAACTGCTATGGGTCAAATATGTCCTCCAAATGTTCATGTATTAGAAATTTGACTCCCATTGTAACAGTGGTAAGAGAGTGAGAAATCCAATTATGGTATTTGAAAGGTGAGGCCCTGAAGAGGTGATCAGATTGTGACGATTGTGCCCTGGTGAATGGATTGAGCCATTGTAGTGATAGGTGTGGATCTGATGGCTTTATAAGGAGAGTGAGTGAGAAGGTTAGATCTCTTGCGCAGCTCATCCTCGCCATGTGACACCATGGTCATCATGGGATCCTACAGAGTTCCAGTACAGAAGAAGGCCCTCACCAGATGTGTCTCCTTCCCAGCCTCCAAAGCTATAAGAAATAAATTTCATTTCTTTATAAATTACCCATTTTCAAGTATTCAGTTAAAAACAGTAGTAACGTACTAATGTACTCCCTGTTCTTTCAAGTCTAACAGTTCAAAGGTGTGTTCCATCCAGTTTCTTAGAGGATTCCCAGTGTACCAAGCCCCTGCTGTCCACACCAGTAACCCACTCACTAATGTACCCTTTATTGGCTTGTCTTTTCTCTCTGTCTCACTCTTCCCTCTTTCTCACATTAGCTTCCTAGTTTTATCTTTCAAATAAAGTAGCAACACTCATGTCCTTGTCTCAGGCTCTGCTTTTGGGAAAACCCAAACACAGACAGTATAAATGTCCAGTTTAAGCTTCTTGCTCTTGTAAAGAGACCTATGTATCACAAGTTAAAAGAAAGGTTGCAAATGAAATGTCTCAAGAGTCCAAGAGGGTAAAACATAGAGTGATGCTCACCGGGTAAAACTGCATGAGTAGGCATTGGAGGGTGATGGGAACTATATCGCAACTAAAACATGCATACCTCCTTTATAGAAGGCTGTAGCTACTCAGGGCAAGCAGATTGTTGCCAAATGACAAAGTTAGACTGACACCACCATTTCTTCCATTTCTCAAGAGAAATGGTAAATTAAGATTTTCATATGAAGTCTCTTAATTTTAAAATTCTGTGACAAATAAATAAGTCAAAACACTTCTATAAATTTCATTCAGCTCATGAAATCTAAGTTCTCATTTAAGAACTTTTCTTTTCTCTGTAAGATGTCAGTTCCCAAGTCAGGAATTGAACTATCTGCCTGCCTGATAGCGATGAGACTCATTAGTGCATTATTAGCTTCAATGCCTCTGCTAAGAAGTCAGGATCACAGTTGCCATGAATTGTTTCAATAGAGATTAAATGTGCTGAAACATGGATGAACCAAAAATTCTAGGTATCTTTTGTTGATTCTTTTAACAAATGTAGTGCATGTTTATTGAATGCCTATGAGCTCAGGAAACATTTGTGAATAAAACAGCCGAAGTTCATTGTCCTCATGTGGGTTATATTCTAATTGATATGACCGTTTCTATAAACCATTTAAAATGGCAATGTCTAACAGTTATAATTTAAAACTTTTCATGAGCTGTACTGTACTTGGGAAGCTTACAAGCAAGCACCTGTTATAACAGAAGTAATGCTTCCATATTATATTATGTGTTTATTAGGTCTGCAATATTTATTTCATCCTTTGCTCTTTCCTTATTCTACTCAGTTTTCTTAATCAATTTAATTGACTCTTACTTTTACTACTACTACTCCATACTGAAATAAAAGGGATAAAAAGTCCATGTGGCAAATGATTTATTTACATTTTATGATGTTGCTATTTTTATTATCAGAGCTAAGGATAATCTCCTCCTGGTCACAGAGCTAAAAGCAGGAATTGAATATAATATAGGCCTCACTATCTCTAGCGTACTTTTCACTATTCATTGCATGAGTTTCTCTCAAGGTAGGGTAGGAAACAATATGCCAGAAGGGAAGGTGAGTATCTTCTTGGACCTAAAATTTATCTAAGATTTGGGGGGGGTGAGGGGGGAAATTAAATCCTAATATTTGGAAAAAAGATAAATTTCTATGAAAAACTAACACAAATCCATATACATGTTTAAGGTGGAATGAATAAAGTAAACAAATTAAAGGGAAACTTCAGATTTGCAAGAGGTCACTTAAATTACTCCCCCAAGCTCCTTGGTTTACGCAATCAGAACTTTGGAAGGTGCTTCGGGAAAAACACTGACCCATACTGAGATCTTTACCACCAGCCTGGATCTCATTTCTAAGCTGCAGACCAGTGTCCAGCTGCCTACTTGTATCTCTCTGCGTGGATGTTCCACAGGCATCACAGACTCAACCGGCCTGAAACTGGACTCGTCTGCATTCCCACATGACAACTCGCCCTCCAGCCTGTATTTGCTTTTTCACTTAATGAAAGCATGACCCACTCTTTCAAATCTAATTAGTCACCAAGTCTTTCAATTTGATTTAACATCTTTTAATTCATCTCCTCTTTCTATTCCTATTGCTATTGTCTAATTTTTGGTCCTTATATTTCATTTGAACTTTTCCAAAAATTTCCTAACTGACCTGCTTTCATATTTTCTGCTCTCAGTTGATCTCACCAATTATGTAAGAAATTTTTCTAAAACATGTCATTCTCCTGTTCAAACCTACTATCAAATCTCAATCTGTTAACCCAGTAACCGAGGCCCTTGCCCTACTCTATGTCTTCCGATACAGTTGATCTCCTACTACCACACCCCTGTAACATTCTGTCCTCAAGCCATTCTGTAATACAGTTCCTGACAGACTCCATCTTACCTCTATCTTTGCTGGTTACTATCCTGATCACTTTGCAAATTCCTATTCCTCTATTATTTATTGGTCAGCTTAATGATCTTACTGAAACCTTTTCTGACTATTTTTCCCAGTGTAAATCTGTTAATCTCACCAAGTGAAC
This sequence comes from Galeopterus variegatus, assembly GCF_000696425.1. Lineage (NCBI taxonomy): Eukaryota > Metazoa > Chordata > Mammalia > Dermoptera > Cynocephalidae > Galeopterus > Galeopterus variegatus. The sequence goes on along the minus strand of NW_007726183.1, from coordinate 286,471 downwards.
TCTGCTTTATTGCGGGATTCATCCTATACTGAAATAATTTATGTACATAGCTAATTCTTCACTAGATTGGGAATTTCTTAAGGATAACAACTGATGCTTTCTTATCTTTTCATTTCCAGCTGCTACCATATTAGGTACACATACAAGCATACCACAAACAAATGCAAAAATATCTTGCACCCTTCTCCTCAAAAGAACTCCCCTTATTTCCAATGTCAACTTTATTTAAATTTAAATATCTAATTATTTTATATTTAAATATTACTTTATTTAAACTTATTCATTAGAGCCACTAGACTCTTACTTAACTCAGATGTTAGTATTCTACATATCTTCTTCTTTTCCCCTAAATCTGAGGAATCCTTGAGCAGCTGCTTCCCACCTCCCTTGTTCCTTCCTATGAATTAAATGGGGATAGAAGCACTTGTTGGTATGTTAATGAGACAAAAGAATGCCTTTCTAGAGATGAAATCTTGATCTCCAACGCATGATTTTAGATATGATTTAGGACAAAAAGAACAGCAAGGAAAACTAGAGAGAGCATATTAGAGATGGATATCCAATGAACTGTAACTGGATCTTTCAGGGCACGGAAGTAGGAGGAATTCTGAATTAAAGCAGAGTAGGGAGGAAATCTTGCAGGTACACTAGATTCTAGGACCTGGTTTTATAGCCTCAACCCTGCAATTATTCTAGAACAGAGACTAGACTGCCAGCAGGTGTAGCTATAATGAGTCTTTCCAAAGAATGTAAGAAACACTCTAAAACAACTAAAGCTTACTTATCTTCTATTGGCTAAGGTAATTAATATTAGACCATATTTTTTATTGAAACATATTGATTATAGATATTTATGGGTACAGAGTTATATTTCAATACACTTATACAATGAGTGATCATCAAATCAGGGTAATTAGTACATTCATTGTTGCAAAACTTAACCATTTCTTTGTGATGAAGACATTTGGTCTTCTTTCTTCCAGCCATTTGATAACATGCAGTAAATTATTGTTAATTATTGATGCCTAGCTTGACTCTACAGCAATAGAATTTATTTTTCCTATCTAGCTGTTTTGTGTCCATCGATCATATTTTGAAAAAATCAAATCTCTGGTTAAACAAACGAAAAAGAAAGGTCTATTTCTCATTCACATAATAATCTCTCATGAATTGGGTGATATGACGCTGTCAAATTAAGCTTATGGCCTCTGAGGTCACTACAGAAGGGGGGGAGAATGTGGTTTTACAGGCAGGCATGTGAGCGGCTTACATTATCTCTGCTCACATCCATTAGCCACAGCCAGGCACACCAGAACCCACCCACATGGCCTGACCTAACTGCAAGGGAGTGTATAAAACCTAGATTTTCTGTGCCCAAAAGAAAAAAAGAAAATTCAAAGAGGATTTGGTGAGTATGACATCGTAGGCATCACAATAACCTAATATCTATCATACTTTTAGTTGTACAAAGACAATGCCTTCTCTTTTCTAATCCACTTATCTATATCGAACCTTGTACACCGATGCAATTAGGAATTCATTATCTTGAAAATACAATATGGTTAGGAGAGAAAAAAGAATAAATTATTTTGAGTCAAAATACTAATGACAAATAACATTTCTGTTCTTTTTTTAGAAGGTCATAAGAAAACGTTTCTTCTTTCCTGGATAGAATGGGACAGCATTATGCCATATTAGCAATTTGGCTTCTGGGAAGTTACTTAAGAACACTGAAATTCAGCTTCTTTATTGATAAAATGGAAAAAGTAAGAATTCTCCACCAAGATTCTGTTAGAATTAACTAGTACATGTTAAATGCTTACAGTATATGCTATATAGCAAGTTCTCAAAAACAGGGGCCCTTATGCAGAGTGTTAAGATATTAGAATGAGAACTTTATTTCAAGTAATCAAGAACAAAACTTCCTGTGTATTGTGTGGCAATCTTTTGATGGTAAAGTTCAAATTGCAAAGTTAAAATTTAAAAATGAAGCACAAAATATGCATGTCTCACAAACATTCTTTTATGGCTCCTCTACACTATCAGAAGTTACTTAGAATTCTCTGCATATTCTATCACCTACCTTTCTCTCCAACCTTCTCTCCTACTACTTCTTCTCCTTGGCTTCTGTTCTTCAGCCATATGGGCTTTCTTTTAATCTCTAAAATATACCTCCATACAGGGCTGCTTTGCACAGCCTGTTCACATTGACAACAAGAGAAGAAAAAAATCCGCTAGGCAGAGAAAACAGCCTGTACTTTCTGATAGCTAAAACATCACTTTCTATTAAAAACTTCGCATGGGCTTGCTGATGTTAAACTGTTGGAGGTACTACCATTGCAACTGCAGCTGTTGAAATCACAATGCCAACGCTGAGCAGAAACTTAGGAGTCCAAATTTGTACTGGTGTTATTCAAATCCCTACTGATGCTGCTGGAATTTGCAGTCTCATGCAGTCATGTTTTCTGCCACTATTACTCCACTGACAAACCAGAAGCAGGAAAAAAAAAAAAATCTTATGCCTTCTTTTTGTGTTTGAGCCTCCTGAGAGTGACTCCTATAAATAAGGGAGCCAAATGACAAACTTGTCCAATATATATATGTAAGTTGCAGCCTTCCAGCCCCTACAAAAGAGGACAAGTGTGTAGTGATAACCAACAGAGAATTTGCAAAAATCCTACTATATATTCTCATAGTATTTTATATATCAGTTTCATGGCATCTATCACTGTTGCAATCTTGCATTCCCTTGTGTACTTTTTAAATTAATATTTTTCTCAAGGGAATGTAATCTTCATAAAGATAATGGAACTTATCCATTTTTTTAATTTTATTTTATTCAACAATTAGTGTAAAAACTAGCTCACAGTGATCATGCAACAAATATTAAGTAAATGCATAAATGATATAACAATTAATTATAAGGTATCACAAGTCATTCGATAAAAATAATTACTAATAGTTTATTAATACATATTGAGGAATGACTATACATTGAAAAAAGGACTTATTAATTTTTATATAAATGTGAATATCTTCAAAGTTTTTATATGATAATGTGTCTTTACCTCTTTAAATTTGTATAATCTATTTTGAGTGAGAGGGAGGAAAGGACAAGAATAATAGAAATATGCATCAACAATATCTTATCAAAATCACAGTCCAGAGTCGAGTTAGGAGTGTGGTAGGGAAGCATGGACCGCACACTGATAGAAAAAGTTGTCGGATGATAGCCAATCTGGAAGACTCTTCCAGCACAACTCAGAGCTCTCAAAAGAATTCCGAGGCCTCTACCCTCATTTATTTATTTACCCTCTTCTAGCCCTGTGGTCTTACAAAATGCATGTCTTCTAATACCTAGTTGTTTTGTAGAGAACTTGTTAATGCATTCAAAGTTTGTTTCACTGAACCATCGTTAAACAAATTTGTGACATAATTGAAGAAAAAAATGAATAAAATAGGAATTTAAAGCACTTAGCATCTATGAAGAGTTGCAGATGGGCTAAATAATATTTTCAAAATGTTTATATGTATCTGAAACTTTTTCTATGCTCTCTAGCAGCTACATGCTGTGAGCTCTAGTTGCACATCCGTGAAGAATTAGTTGGGTTTTGGCTTGTGATACTTTAGATTACCTTAACATATGTAGTACTAAATATCTGGCATTTCTTTTAAAGTTGTTGTATCATAGATATTTTTTTTTCTTGTTCTCAATATGTGCATTCTACCTTTTAGAGACTTTTTTAGAAAAAGACACAAGTTTTGTCTAACGCTCATTTATTCACACACATACATATACCACCTCACCCACAATTTGGCAAAGTAAATTTACTTGAAGAATATGAGATTTCAGTTATGTGTATCTTATATTAATTATAAGGCATTGAAATTTGTATTAATGATAGGAATGTAAATGTATGACTGGAATATGCTGGTTCTGTTTTTGCATTCTATTCCTTTTGTCTTTTTATGTAAGAAAACACACAGGCAAAAAGAGAGGTTCCCTTTTGTTCTTGCAACTAAAAAGATCAGTGGTGACCTTTTGGTAAAAATGCCTTGTGGCTTAATAAATGCATAAATGAAGGTTTCTAAATGATCTTTTCGTTTCAAATAACTTTTATTTTTCTTGCCAAACACATAGTATTAACAATTTAGAACAATAAAATTTCTAAATTCAAGAACAAACTCTTAGCTCTTTTGATCTTGTTTTGAATTTTAGTAATTCTTCTAGTTGAATTGAGTTTTGGTATTACTATATAGTAGTATTATTCTGAATTTTAGTAACTCTCCTAAACTAAAAACCTTTGCCAACTTATGAAGAGGGAAAATAGATATTTGAAAAAAGAAAACAATAGTACTAAATCAGCACTGTTTCCTAGACCTCAATCTTCCCATTGGTTTCTGGTTAAAATAATTTTCAAAAAGCATAAGAGCGTCTAGTTTTGTAATTACTATTAAATTACCAGAAATTTCTGTTTTACTTTAGAGTTATTTTGCAATTTGACTTTTTCAGATTTGAAAAACAAAACTTTTTAAAATATATTAACTCATTTTAATTTTTAAATATTTTTTTCCCAAGTCTTGGGGATATGTATTTCAAATATCTAAATACTATTCTCACTCTCTAATATATTTATCTCAACAAAAGTATTATTTATTTCAAATTCTATGTTTAATTTCTATCATAAATTTTAATTGTGCATTTTATTTTTATTTTTTTTATTTTTTTTCCTTTTTGTCTTTTTTCATGACCGGCAACGGATCGCAACCCTCAGTGTCGCGCCCGTACCGGACCGGGACCGGCAACGGGATCGCAACCCTCGGTGTTGCCCCCGCACCTCGCTCAGCCAGTGAGCGGCCGGTCTGTATGTGGGATCCGAACCCTCGGCAGGAGCGCCGCCGCGCTTCCCAAGCGGCACACTGTAGGAGTGCGCCACCGGGCCGGCCCTTAATTGTGCATTTTAGAATTAAATAGTTAGAGCTGAAAGAATCCTTCACTAAACATTTGTTTTTCTTAATTTTTGTTTTTTAATTATCTGAGTAAACTTAAGATCTTTGGCCACTCTTATAGTTAAGTAATGGTAAAGCTAGAAAAAGAACATGCGCATACTCTAGAACTATTCCTACCTCCAGAAATAGTTCAAAATGGGGGGGGGAAGCAAAAACTCTAAGACCTTTAAAACAAAAGAATTATAGTTAAATTTGAATTACCCAAAAAGAAAAAAAAAATGTTATTTGTATGATAAAACATTTATTTCCCAAATGTTTGGTTTTGGAGAACAGTTTGGTTAATTTTAGAGATAATTTACATAATTGTGCTTTATTAGGCAAATAATCAAATTGCTTTATTTTCCTTGACTAAACAATGCCTAATTATAATGGGGGTAATTGAGGTGTGGGGTTGATAGTAGTTGGCAATTTTTTTCAGAACTTTAATGTATGTCTTGGATAAAATGCAAAACCACAAATCATTGTGGTTAATTGAAAGTTATAATCAAAATAACTGAAAGGTAGCAATAATATCAGAAGAAAACATAATCATCACCTGCATATTAACTATTGAGATACTATTTGTTATTCTAAAGGTTTAGGCTCTCAGATTCCTTCAAGTTATTTTTTTGTTTGTATGTTTATTTAGAAACCTTGGTTTAGAAACACTACAGCCAGATAATAATAATGCTATCTATCCACCATGGTCTAAAATCTCTTACTTTATCCATTATTTTTTCCATTGTAAGGCAGAAAATTGTTTCATGAGTAGATACAGTGAGACAAGCTTTGAATGCATTAATAACTCTCTGCTAAACAACTAGATATTAAAAGACATACATTTTCTAAGACTATAATATCTTTTGATTTTAGGTAGAGAACTGCATATTTGTTAATAAAAAGTAAATTTACATATTAAAAGCTGATTTGAAGTTATTTATACCAATTAAATAGAGTTCCTTAGTTCTACACTTAAAAGAGTAAGTACCTTATGTATATTTTATACTCACACACATTTAGCTTTTTTTCTTTTTTTTTTTGGCCAACTTAATATTTACTTTAAATTGGGGTCAAAAGTTAACTCCAGGGCCTGTCTTCAGCCTTTGGTTTTGCATGGAAATGACAGGAAAGTGTATTCCCGTCTCTTACACCATCACCTAAGCTTGCATGGTCACTCCCTACTCCACTCCTTTTCTGCTGATGGTGTCTGGACTACTTGCTAGTGCGCTTTCAGTGGATTAACAGGGTCCTGTTCCGGTCACTTATGTAATCTGGAAGCAGATAAAGAAGAAAATGAGTATGTGTTTAGTCTTTGACTTTCTCCATCGACCCAGAATTCAAATATAGCCACACATTTATTTTTATTATTGATTGCTCACTTTTCTTATAAGCACAAAAATCAATCAATATCATCTCTTGGGGAAAGAATAATCAGGACCTTGATATATGGGGGAGGGAGGGTGGGATAGTGTAGAGAGAAAGGCCAACATGAGTCTGGACACATACAATTGTGCCGTTGCTTTTTGCACCCACTAGGTGACACCATCGAAGACTGTCTTACAGGACCCAGCAAGCTGCTTACGGTGATGCCTGTGCTGGTGCAGGTGTTTGAAAGTGCTGCAGAAGCAATGACACCCCAAGCAAAAGGTCCAAAGTTATATCTCTCCCCTTTCGCTCACAATACCTGGCCTTTATTCCCCAACATATAACACCAGTGTTTGCTCTGTTGGCTTGGGCTTCCTCCTTCAGGTAAAAGTCGGGCTCATGCCAGATCTCCGTTCACACTTAGACCTTTGTCTTAAGCCCAAATACTAGCTTATACTCTACCTTTCTTCAAAAGTATTTTATTTTAAGAGCTTGGTTTCCTTTCCCTGCCAGTAGGTCTTTTTAAAAACATATTCTACTCTCATCTCTTTACCCTTATGTCTCAGGGAGCAAGGAGTTAAGATTCCTGTCCAGTCTCTCATAATCATGCCTGTTGCTTCCTTCATCTTTCCTGTGACCAGGGAGGAAGGGCAAGAATCTCAGGGTGGAGTCACAACAGGCTCCATTGCATCCTTTTTCAGGTTGCCTCAGCTCCTCGCCTTCCATAACTTCTGTGTCTACTCACCTGCAGCTTCTCCTGGGGAATATAATTAAATAAATAAACCCAGCCTGCTCAAGCACCCTTTTTATACCAGTATGTGTACCCTGGTTTGGCCTGGGTTAAAATTGCAAATTCAAGAAACTGTATCTTTCTTCAGCATGTTTCATCTTCTTCTAGAATCCTCTTGCCAATGCCAACTAGAGATTGTTACATCCCACCAAAACAAACTTAATGTTTCCCATGGAAACAGATCTTACTGTTTCAGGTATCAAGCAATTGATAATGTTATCTACGTTCATGAGGAATATTTATATTTAGTTTTTGCCAAATGTTTCCTTTAAGAAACAGCCTAGAGGAGCAGAAGCTCACTGGGTTTGCAGTCATTAAAACCAAATTAAAAAATTCTGAGAAAATGAAAATAAAGAGAGAAGGAAATGAAGGAACAGAGTAAGTGTGCAATGATGAATGAGAAAAGAAGTAAAAACTGCTCTTGTGCTCATAGTTATTATTGTATTTGGGCTGTGCCACTTGGAAATGGAAATAAATGGTGTGGTGTTTATATTTAAAGGGAGCTTATGGTGAACTTAAGCAGGATAAATAATGAATACCAAATTTTTAAAAAGGTATGCAGAGTGAAACTTTAAAGGAAATTCCAGGAAAAAAAGTACTCTGACTTCAACCTTCTTAAAAGTAAATCTGTTACATAATAAATAAACCAGATGTCATCAACAGCAGATGCCAAAGAAAGGTTTTACTACTGAATTCAGTAGAAGGAAGCATCATCTATGACCATTTCCTTCCGTGAAAAAGGAGGCCAGCCAGATCCTTGGGATTCAGCCCATGGTGTCTGAAGTGAAATCGCCAGTAGAAGCCAATTTAAATGAAGAACAGAAAAACTCCTCGGAAGTTCTAAGAGAAAATGCTTAAAAAGTACAAGATGATTATTTGCATATCACAGAAAAGACTTAAATGCTTTAAATGAAAGCAACAATTCAAGAGTTTAATTTTTTTGTAACTAATTTGATTTGGAATAGGTAGACTTTAATTCATGGTAGTTTTTACAGTGTTTTGTTTTTAAGAGTCAGTGGCTTTCTCAAAATTTTGTTACACATATAAATATACGTATATATTTATTTGCTTACATACATATAACAATTCATACACACACCTAACTTTCCAACTTTCTTGTATTTGTTTCTTTATTTACTGCCCTGGTGGTGACATGCTGCATTTCATAGGTAGATGTCTTCATTAATTTGTACTGAAATAACACTGGCTATTTATCAAGTAATCATCAGATCTAACAAAAAATATTTTCAGATTCCTGGCAACTTTATTTGATTTGCTTTGACATCAAATCAAAATGATTATTTTTCTTTTCCATGTGATGTTTTCTTAGTTATTTGCTAATGGTCTAATTTATTTTTTTATCCAGAAACATAACTATTTTGGGGGAAGTAATTCAGAGGAAATAAATTATCACCAGACTTGGGATTTGGTAATCCAAGTGTTAAAGTTAGCAAATACCACAATCTGCATTTGATTTCTGTGCTTTTCCTGTTATTTACCAAGTGTCTCCTTCTGTGTCATAAATAATTTAGAGTTCAAAGTGAACCATGACTCTAAGTGCTAAAAAGCCCCAAATCACGTTTATTTCATTTGCTAATGTTTTCCTCATAAAACCAGAATCTGAAACCACTCCACTTGCCCTCTAAATTTAAACAAAAGTCTTCTTACGATGCCAGCTTTAAGCATTCTTCTGGAAAGGGGTAGATGAATAAACTAAACATGCAATATTAATTGATTACTGAATACTTTTATGTGTGTTATTACCAGTGACACGATAATTTTATATGCAATTCGCATAGAAAAATCTACATTTAACAAGACCAAAACAAATCAGAATATGAAAACAATCTATATGAATTGATTTGGAAAGGGTTTTACTGGTATCTGTTATTCAACAGTGGCATTTAAAATGTAAAAGAATTTAAATTTATATGTAATTTGAGTCAACATATATGTAACTACCTGCAACTTTTGAAGGAATAAAATTACAAGTGTAATTGAATATTTCTAATGATGTCGTGTGAATAATTTTAAACATTCCATTTCAGCATGTTGTGAAAATAACACTGCAGATTCTTCACTGCAATAGGAAACATTTTGTTGTTTTATTGTGGTGATATCCCTGCACCGAAAAGCAGCCATTTCAAATGGTTTTTTGTTAGTTTTATACATGTGACCTTGAAACAATTTTTGGAATGACAACTGACAGAAGATCTAGCCTGTGCTCTCATTTTCATGAAGTTGTCCAAAAAGTTTTACTTTCCCAGTGTTACAAAATGAGATTATAGTAGGTTTGGAATTAAATTAAAGCCTCAGGATTCTGGTGGACAGCTCTGGCTTCTCTACTTTGCTGTCTTTTATGAAAGAAGGTTTGTAAAATTCTAAAACTCTTTCAAAAATATATACCACAGACAAGTTTAAGGTATCATTATTAAGGTGTCATTGTTAAAAACAAATAGTACTTTGAAACCTTATCTTTCAGTCAGTAATTTAAATGACTTACCTGAAACTAAAATACGGAAAATTCTTGCATTTCTCTTCTGTCTTGGGTCAGATTAGAAAGTAATCAAGAGTTTTAAGGAAATGAGCTACAACTTGTCTACCTATTTATGTATATGGGGTTGCACTGCTTTTTCTTTATCTTCAATATGGAACAACAATATTTAGCACCGAAACAAAAGAACACAGCACTAAGTTTTTCCATGCTTGTTTGCTCATTTATAAAATGTGGGTAATTATGTTATAAGACTTTTGTGAGGACTGGCTGTGATGATGTTTGTATTTAAAACAGTGCCTGGGGCCGGCCCGGTGGCGCACTGGATAGTGCGCCGCTTGGGAAGCGCAGCGGCGCTCCCGCCCGAGGGTTCGGATCCCACATACAGACCAGTTCCCGCTCACTGGCTGAGCAAGGCGCGGGAGTGACGCCGAGGGTTGCAATCCCGTTGCCAGTCCCCGGTCCGGTACGGGGGCAACACTGAGGGTTGAGATCCCTTGCCGGACACGGAAAAAGACAAAAGACAAAAAAAAAAAAAAAAAAAAAAAAAAAAAAAAAAAAAAAAACCA